>NC_069505.1:192587218-192807218 GCF_027579735.1 Bombina bombina | reverse complement strand
TGTTCAGTCTATACTAGTCACCTGCCCCATACAACAATCTGTCACTGTTCAGTCTTTACTAGTCACCTGTGCCATACGTCTGTCACTGCTCTGTCTATACTAGTCACCTCTCCCATACGTCTGTCACTGCTCTGTCTATACTAGTCACCTCTTCCATACAGAAAGTCTGTCACTGCTCAGTCTTTACTAGTCAACTGCCCCATAAAACAATCTGTCACTGCTCAGTCTATACTAGTCATCTACCCCATACAACAAGTCTGTCACTGCTCAGTCTTTACTAGTCACCTGCCCCATACAACAATCTGTCACTGCTCAGTCTTTACTAGTCACCTGCCCCATGCAACGATTTGTCACTGCTCAGTCTTTACTAGTCACCTGCCCCATACAATAATCTGTCACTGCTCAGTCTATACTAGTCACCTGCCCCATGCAACGATTTGTCACTGCTCAGTCTTTACTAGTCACCTGCCCCATACAAGAATCTGTCACTGCTCAGTCTATACTAGTCACCTGCCCCATACAACAAGTCTGTCACTGCTCAGTCTTTACTAGTCACCTGCCCTATACAACAATCTGTCACTGCTCAGTCTTTACTAGTCACCTGCCCCATACGTCTGTCACTGCTCAGTCTTTACTAGTCACCTGCCCCATAAAACGATCTGTCACTGCTCAGTCTATACTAATCACCTGCCCCATACAACAATCTGTCACTGCTCAGTCTATACTAGTCACCTGCCCCATACAACACATCTGTCACTGCTCAGTCTTTACTAGTCACCTGCCCCATATGTCTGTCACTGCTCAGTCTTTACTAGTCACCTGCCCCATACAACAATCTGTCACTGCTCAGTCTTTACTAGTCACCTGCCCCATACAACAAGTCTGTGTCTGCTCAGTCTTTACTAGTCACCTACCCCATATGTCTGTCACTGCTCAGTCTTTACTAGTCACCTGCCCTATACAACAATCTGTCACTGCTCAGTCTTTACTAGTAACCTGTCCTATACAACAATCTGTCACTGCTCAATCTATACTAGTCACCTGCCCCATACGTCTGTCACTGCTCAGTCATTACTAGTCATCTGCCCCATACAACAATCTGTCACTACTCAGTCTTTACTAGTCACCTGCCCCATACAAAAATTTGTCACTGCTCAGTCTATACTAGTCACCTGCCCCATACGTCTGTCACTGCTTAGTCTTTACTAGTCACCTGTCCCATATGTCTGTCACTGCTCAGTCTATACTTGTCACCTGCCCCATACAGCAAGTCTGACGCTGCTCAGTCTATACTAGTCACATGCCCCATACAACAATCTGTCACTGCTCAGTCTATACTTGTCACCTGCCCCATACAGAAAGTCTGTCGCTGCTCAGTCTATACTAGTCACCTGCCCCATACTGTTACAACAATCTGTCACTGCTCAGTCTTTAATAGTCACCTGCCGTATACAACAATCTTTCACTGCTCAGTCTATACTAGTCAGCTGCTCCATACAACAATCTGTCACTGCTCAGTCTATACTAGTCAGCTGCCCATACGTCTGTCACTGCTCAATCTTTACTAGTCACCTGCCCCATACAACAATCTGTCACTGCTCAGTCTATACTAGTCACCTGCCCCATACAACAATCTGTCACTGCTCAGTCTATACTAGTCACCTGCCCCATACAACAATCTGTCACTGCTCAGTCTATACTAGTCACCTGCCCCATACAACAATCTGCCACTGCTCAGTCTATACTAGTCACCTGTCCCATACAACAATCTGCCACTGTTCAGTCTTTACTAGTCACCTGCCCCATACAACAATCTGCCACTGCTCAGTCTATACTAGTCACCTGCCCCATACAACAATCTGCCACTGCTCAGTCTATACTAGTCACCTGTCCCATACAACAATCTGCCACTGCTCAGTCTATACTAGTCACCTGCCCCATACAACAATCTGCCACTGTTCAGTCTTTACTAGTCACCTGTCCCATACAACAATCTGCCACTGTTCAGTCTTTACTAGTCACCGGTCCCATACGTCTGTCACTGCTCAGTCTTTTCTAGTAACCTGCCCCATACGTCTGTCACTGTTCAGTCTTTACTAGTCACCTGTCCCATACAACAATCTGCCACTGTTCAGTCTTTACTAGTCACCGGTCCCATACGTCTGTCACTGCTCAGTCTTTACTAGTCACCTGCCCCATACAAAAATATTTCACTGTTCAGTCTTTACTAGTCACCTGCCCCATACGTCTGTCACTGCTCAGTCTTTACTAGTCACCTGTCCCATACAACAATCTGCCACTGTTCAGTCTATACTAGTCACCTGCCCTATACAACAATCTGTCACTGCTCAGTCTATACTTGTCACCTGCCCCATACAACAATCTGTCACTGTTCAGTCTTTACTAGTCACCTGCCCCATACAACAATCTGTCACTGTTCAGTCTTTACTAGTCATCTGCCCCATACGTCTGTCACTGCTCAGTCTTTTCTAGTCACCTGCCCCATACGTCTGTCACTGCTCAGTCTTTACTAGTCACCTGCCCCATACAAAAATCTGTCACTGTTCAGTCTTTACTAGTCACCTGCCCCATACGTCTGTCACTGCTCAGTCTATACTAGTCACCTGCCCCATACAACAATCTGTCACTGCTCAGTCTTTACTAGTCACCTGCCCCATACAACAATCTGTCACTGCTCAGTCTATACTAGTCACCTGCCCCATAAAACAATCTGTCACTGCTCAGTCTATACTAGTCACCTGCCCCATACAACAATCTGTCACTGTTCAGTCTTTACTAGTCACCTGTGCCATACGTCTGTCACTGCTCTGTCTATACTAGTCACAACTCCCATACGTCTGTCACTGCTCTGTCTATACTAGTCACCTCTTCCATACAGAAAGTCTGTCACTGCTCAGTCTTTACTAGTCAACTGCCCCATAAAACAATCTGTCACTGCTCAGTCTATACTAGTCATCTACCCCATACAAGTCTGTCACTGCTCAGTCTTTACTAGTCACCTGCCCCATACAACAATCTGTCACTACTCAGTCTTTACTAGTCACCTGCCCCATGCAACGATTTGTCACTGCTCAGTCTTTACTAGTCACCTGCCCCATACAATAATCTGTCACTGCTCAGTCTATACTAGTCACCTGCCCCATGCAACGATTTGTCACTGCTCAGTCTTTACTAGTCACCTGCCCCATACAAGAATCTGTCACTGCTCAGTCTATACTAGTCACCTGCCCCATAAAACAAGTCTGTCACTGCTCAGTCTTTACTAGTCACCTGCCCTATACAACAATCTGTCACTGCTCAGTCTTTACTAGTCACTTGCCCCATACGTCTGTCACTGCTCAGTCTTTACTAGTCACCTGCCCCATGCAACGATCTGTCACTGCTCAGTCTATACTAATCACCTGCCCCATACAACAATCTGTCACTGCTCAGTCTATACTAGTCACCTGCCCCATACAACACATCTGTCACTGCTCAGTCTTTACTAGTCACCTGCCCCATATGTCTGTCACTGCTCAGTCTTTACTAGTCACCTGCCCCATACAACAATCTGTCACTGCTCAGTCTTTACTAGTCACCTGCCCCATACAACAAGTCTGTGTCTGCTCAGTCTTTACTAGTCACCTACCCCATATGTCTGTCACTGCTCAGTCTTTACTAGTCACCTGCCCTATACAACAATCTGTCACTGCTCAGTCTTTACTAGTAACCTGCCCTATACAACAATCTGTCACTGCTCAATCTATACTAGTCACCTGCCCCATACGTCTGTCACTGCTCAGTCATTACTAGTCATCTGCCCCATACAACAATCTGTCACTACTCAGTCTTTACTAGTCACCTGCCCCATACAAAAATTTGTCACTGCTCAGTCTATACTAGTCACCTGCCCCATACGTCTGTCACTGCTTAGTCTTTACTAGTCACCTGTCCCATATGTCTGTCACTGCTCAGTCTATACTTGTCACCTGCCCCATACAGCAAGTCTGACGCTGCTCAGTCTATACTAGTCACATGCCCCATACAACAATCTGTCACTGCTCAGTCTATACTTGTCACCTGCCCCATACAGAAAGTCTGTCGCTGCTCAGTCTATACTAGTCACCTGCCCCATACTGTTACAACAATCTGTCACTGCTCAGTCTTTAATAGTCATCTGCAGTATACAACAATCTTTCACTGCTCAGTCTATACTAGTCAGCTGCCCATACGTCTGTCACTGCTCAATCTTTACTAGTCGCCTGCCCCATACAACAATCTGTCACTGCTCAGTCTATACTAGTCACCTGCCCCATACAACAATCTGTCACTGCTCAGTCTATACTAGTCACCTGCCCCATACAACAATCTGTCACTGCTCAGTCTATACTGGTCACCTGCCCCATACAACAATCTGCCACTGCTCAGTCTATACTAGTCACCTGTCCCATACAACAATCTGCCACTGTTCAGTCTTTACTAGTCACCTGCCCCATACAACAATCTGCCACTGCTCAGTCTATACTAGTCACCTGCCCCATACAACAACCTGCCACTGCTCAGTCTATACTAGTCACCTGTCCCATACAACAATCTGCCACTGCTCAGTCTATACTAGTCACCTGCCCCATACAACAATCTGCCACTGTCCAGTCTTTACTAGTCACCTGTCCCATACAACAATCTGCCACTGTTCAGTCTTTACTAGTCACCGGTCCCATACGTCTGTCACTGCTCAGTCTTTTCTAGTCACCTGCCCCATACGTCTGTCACTGTTCAGTCTTTACTAGTCACCTGTCCCATAAAACAATCTGCCACTGTTCAGTCTTTACTAGTCACCGGTCCCATACGTCTGTCACTGCTCAGTCTTTACTAGTCACCTGCCCCATACAAAAATCTTTCACTGTTCAGTCTTTACTAGTCACCTGCCCCATATGTCTGTCACTGCTCAGTCTTTACTAGTCACCTGTCCCATACAACAATCTGCCACTGTTCAGTCTATACTAGTCACCTGCCCTATACAACAATCTGTCACTGCTCAGTCTATACTTGTCAACTGCCCCATACAACAATCTGTCACTGTTCAGTCTTTACTAGTCACCTGCCCCATACAACAATTTGTCACTGTTCAGTCTTTACTAGTCATCTGCCCCATACGTCTGTCACTGCTCAGTCTTTTCTAGTCACCTGCCCCATACGTCTGTCACTGCTCAGTCTTTACTAGTCACCTGCCCCATACAAAAATCTGTCACTGTTCAGTCTTTACTAGTCACCTGCCCCATACGTCTGTCACTGCTCAGTCTATACTAGTCACCTGCCCCATACAACAATCTGTCACTGCTCAGTCTTTACTAGTCACCTGCCCCATACAACAATCTGTCACTGCTCAGTCTATACTAGTCACCTGCCCCATACAACAATCTGTCACTGTTCAGTCTATACTAGTCACCTGCCCCATACAACAATCTGTCACTGCTCAGTCTATAATAGTCACCTGCCTCATACAACAATCTGTCACTGCTCAGTCTATACTAGTCACCTGCTCCATACAACAATCTGTCACTGCTCAGTCTATACTAGTCACCTGCCCCATACAACAATCTGTCACTGCTCAGTCTATAATAGTCAACTGCCCCATACAACAATCTGTCACTGTTCAGTCTTTACTAGTCACCTGCCCCATTCGTCTGTCACTGCTCAGTCTTTTCTAGTCACCTGCCCCATACGTCTGTCACTGCTCAGTCTTTACTAGTCACCTGCCCCATACAAAAATCTGTCACTGTTCAGTCTTTACTAGTCTCCTGCCCCATACGTCTGTCACTGCTCAGTCTTTACTAGTCACCTACCTCATACAACAAGTCTGTCACTGTTCAGTCTATACTAGTCACCTGTCCCATACGTCTGTCACTGCTCTGTCTATACTAGTCACCTGCCCCATACGTCTGTCACTGTTCAGTCTATACTAGTCACCTGCCCCATACAACAATCTGTCACTGTTCAGTCTTTACTAGTCACCTGTGCCATACGTCTGTCACTGCTCTGTCTATACTAGTCACCTCTCCCATACGTCTGTCACTGCTCTGTCTATACTAGTCACCTCTTCCATACAGAAAGTCTGTCACTGCTCAGTCTTTACTAGTCAACTGCCCCATAAAACAATCTGTCACTGCTCAGTCTATACTAGTCATCTACCCCATACAAGTCTGTCACTGCTCAGTCTTTACTAGTCACCTGCCCCATACAACAATCTGTCACTACTCAGTCTTTACTAGTCACCTGCCCCATGCAACGATTTGTCACTGCTCAGTCTTTACTAGTCACCTGCCCCATACAATAATCTGTCACTGCTCAGTCTATACTAGTCACCTGCCCCATGCAACGATTTGTCACTGCTCAGTCTTTACTAGTCACCTGCCCCATACAACAATCTGTCACTGCTCAGTCTATACTAGTCACCTGCCCCATACAACAAGTCTGTCACTGCTCAGTCTTTACTAGTCACCTGCCCTATACAACAATCTGTCACTGCTCAGTCTTTACTAGTCACCTGCCCCATACGTCTGTCACTGCTCAGTCTTTACTAGTCACCTGCCCCATCCAACGATCTGTCACTGCTCAGTCTATACTAATCACCTGCCCCATACAACAATCTGTCACTGCTCAGTCTATACTAGTCACCTGCCCCATATGTCTGTCACTGCTCAGTCTTTACTAGTCACCTGCCCCATACAACAATCTGTCACTGCTCAGTCTTTACTAGTCACCTGCCCCATACAACAAGTTTGTGTCTGCTCAGTCTTTACTAGTCACCTACCCCATATGTCTGTCACTGCTCAGTCTTTACTAGTCACCTGCTCTATACAACAATCTGTCACTGCTCAGTCTTTACTAGTAACCTGCCCTATACAACAATCTGTCACTGCTCAATCTATACTAGTCACCTGCCCCATACGTCTGTCACTGCTCAGTCATTACTAGTCATCTGCCCCATACAACAATCTGTCACTACTCAGTCTTTACTAGTCACCTGCCCCATACAAAAATTTGTCACTGCTCAGTCTATACTAGTCACCTGCCCCATACGTCTGTCACTGCTTAGTCTTTACTAGTCACCTGTCCCATATGTCTGTCACTGCTCAGTCTATACTTGTCACCTGCCCCATACAGCAAGTCTTACGCTGCTCAGTCTATACTAGTCACATGCCCCATACAACAATCTGTCACTGCTCAGTCTATACTTGTCACCTGCCCCATACAGAAAGTCCGTCGCTGCTCAGTCTATACTAGTCACCTGCCCCATACTGTTACAACAATCTGTCACTGCTCAGTCTTTAATAGTCACCTGCCGTATACAACAATCTTTCACTGCTCAGTCTATACTAGTCAGCTGCCCATACGTCTGTCACTGCTCAATCTTTACTAGTCACCTGCCCCATACAACAATCTGTCACTGCTCAGTCTATACTAGTCACCTGCCCCATACGTCTGTCACTGCTCAGTCTATACTAGTCACCTGCCTTATACAACAATCTGTCACTGCTCAGTCTATACTAGTCACCTGCCCCATACAACAATCTGTCACTGCTCAGTCTATACTAGTCACCTGCCCCATACAACAATCTGTCACTGTTCAGTCTTTACTAGTAACCTGTCCCATACGTCTGTCACTGCTCTGTCTATACTAGTCACCTCTCCCATACGTCTGTCACTGCTCTGTCTATACTAGTCACCTCTCCCATACAGAAAGTCTGTCACTGCTCAGTCTTTACTAGTCACCTGCCCCATACAAAAATCTGTCACTGTTCAGTCTTTACTAGTCACCTGCCCCATACGTCTGTCACTGCTCAGTCTATACTAGTCACCTGCCCCATGCAACAATCTGTCACTGCTCAGTCTTTACTAGTCACCTGCCCCATACAACAATCTGTCACTGCTCAGTCTATACTAGTCACCTGCCTCATACAACAATCTGTCACTGGTCAGTCTTTACTAGTCACCTGCCCCATACAACAATCTGTCACTGCTCAGTCTATACAAGTCACCTGCCCCATACAACAATCTGCCACTGCTCAGTCTATACTAGTCACCTGTCCCATACAACAATCTGTCACTGCTCAGTCTTTACTAGTCACCTGCCCCATGCAACGATCTGTCACTGCTCAGTCTATACTAATCACCTGCCCCATACAACAATCTGTCACTGCTCATTCTATACTAGTCACCTGCCCCATACAACAATCTGTCACTGCTCAGTCTATACTAGTCACCTGCCCCATACAACAATCTGTCACTGCTCAGTATTTACTAGACACCTGCCCCATACAACAATCTGTCACTGCTCAGTCTTTACTAGTCACCTGCCCCATACGTCTGTCACTACTCAGTCTATACTAGTCACCTGTCCTATACAACAATCTGTCACTGCTCAGTCTTTACTAGTCACCTGCCCCATACAAAAATCTGCAACTGCTCAGTCTTTACTAGTCACCTGCCCCATACAACAATCTGTCACTGCTCAGTCTATACTAGTCACCTGCCCCATTCAACAATCTGTCACTGCTCAGTCTATACTAGTCACCTGCCCCATACAACAAGTCTGTCACTGCTCAATCTTTACTAGTCACCTGCCTGATACAACAATCTGTCACTGCTCAGTCTTTTCTAGTCACCTGCCCCATACATCTGTCACTGCTCAGTCTTTACTAGTCACCTGCCCCATACAACAATCTGTCACTGCTCAGTCTTTTCTAGTCACCTGCCCCATACAAAAATCTGTCACTGTTCAGTCTTTACTAGTCACCTGCCCCATACAACAATCTGTCACTGTTCAGTCTTTACTAGTCACCTGCCCCATACAACAATCTTTCACTGTTCAGTCTTTACTAGTCACATGCCCCATACAACAATCTGTCACTGTTCAGTCTTTACTAGTCACCTGTCCCATACGTCTGTCACTGCTCTGTCTATACTAGTCACCTCTCCCATACGTCTGTCACTGCTCAGTCTTTACTAGTCGCCTGCCCCATACAGAAAGTCTGTCACTGCTCAGTCCTTACTAGTCACCTGCCCCATACAACAATCTGTCACTGCTCAGTCTATACTAGTCATCTACCCCATACAACAATCTGTCACTGTTCAGTCTATACTAATCAACTACCCTATACAACAATCTGTCACTGCTCAGTCTTTACTAGTCACCTGCCCCATGCAACGATCTGTCACTGCTCAGTCTTTACTAGTCACCTGCCCCATACAACAATCTGTCACTGCTCAGTCTATACTAGTCACCTGCCCCATACAACAAGTCTGTCACTGCTCAGTCTTTACTAGTCACCTACCCATACGTCTGTCACTGCTCAGTCTTTACTAGTCACCTGCCCTATACAACAATCTGTCACTGCTCAGTCATTACTAGTCACCTGCCCCATACGTCTGTCACTGCTCAGTCTTTACTAGTCACCTGCCCCATGCAACGATCTGTCACTGCTCAGTCTTTACTAGTTACCTGCCCCATACAACAATCTGTCACTGCTCAGTCTGTACTAGTCACCTGCCCCACACAACACGTCTGTCACTGCTCAGTCTTTACTGATCACCTGCCCCATATGTCTGTCACTGCTCAGTCTTTACTAGTCACCTGCCCCATACAACAATCTGTGACTGCTCAGTCTTTACTAGTCACCTGCCCCATACAACAAGTCTGTCACTGCTCAGTCTTTACTAGTCACCTGCCCCATATGTCTGTCACTGCTCAGTCTTTACTAGTCACCTGCCCTATACAACAATCTGTCACTGCTCAGTCTTTACTAATCACCAGCCCCATGCAACAATCTGTCACTGCTCAGTCTTTACTAGTCACCTGCCCCATACAACAATCTGTCACTGCTCAGTCTATACTAGTCACCTGCCCCACACAACACGTCTGTCACTGCTCAGTCTTTACTAGTCACCTGCCCCATATGTCTGTCACTGCTCAATCTTTACTAGTCACCTGCCCCATACAACAATCTGTGACTGCTCAGTCTTTACTAGTCACCTGCCCCATACAACAAGTCTGTCACTGCTCAGTCTTTACTAGTCACCTGCCCCATATGTCTGTCACTGCTCAGTCTTTACTAGTCACCTGCCCCATACAACAAGTATGTCACTGCTCAGTCTATACTAGTCACCTGCCCCATACGTCTGTCACTGCTCAGTCATTACTAGTCATCTGCCCCATACAACAATCTGTCACTGCTCAGTCTTTACTAGTCATCTGCCCTATACAACAAACTGTCACTGCTCAGTCTATACTAGTCACCTGCCCCATACGTCTGTCACTGCTCAGTCATTACTAGTCATCGGCCCCATACAACAATCTGTCACTGCTCAGTCTTTACTAGTCACCTGCCCCATACAACAATCTGTCACTGCTCAGTCTATACTAGTCACCTGTCCCATATGTCTGTCACTGCTTAGTCTTTACTAGTCACCTGTACCATATGTCTGTCACTGCTCAGTCTATACTAGTCACCTGCCACATTCAACAATCTGTCACTGCTCAGTCTATACTTGTCACCTGCCCCATACAGCAAGTCTGTCGCTGCTCAGTCTATACTAGTCACCTGCCCCATACAACAATCTGTCACTGCTCAGTCTATACTTGTCACCTGCCCCATACAGAAAGTCTGTCACTGCTCAGTCTTTATTAGTCACCTGCCCCATACAGAAAGTCTGTCGCTGCTCAGTCTATACTAGTCACCTGCCCCATACTGTTACAACAATCTGTCACTGCTCAGTCTTTAATAGTCATCTGCCGTATACAACAATCTGTTAATGCTCAGTCTATACTAGTCACCTGCCCCATACAACAATCTGTCACTGCTCAGTCTATACTAGTCACCTCACCATACATCTGTCACTGTTCAGTCTTTACTAGTCACCTGCCCCATACAACAATCTGTCACTGCTCAGTCTATGCTAGTCACCTGCCATATACAACAATCTGTCACTGCTCAGTCTATACTAGTCACCTGCCCCATACAACAATCTGTCACTGCTCAGTCTATACTTGTCACCTGCCCCATACAACAATCTGTCACTGTTCAGTCTTTATTAGTCACCTGTCCCATACAACAATCTGTCACTGTTCAGTCATTACTAGTCACCGGTCCCATACGTCTGTCACTGCTCAGTCTTTACTAGTCACCTGTCCCATTCCTATGTAACTGCTCAGTCTTTACTAGTCACCTGCCCCATACAACAATCTGTCACTGTCCAGTCTTTACTAGTCACCTGTCCCATACGTCTGTCACTGCTCAGTCTTTACTAGTCACCTACCTCATACAACAAGTCTGTCACTGCTCATTCTTTACTAGTCACCTACCTCATACAACAAGTCTGTCACTTCTCAGTCTTTACTAGTCACCTCCCCATTCAACATGTCTGTTTCTGCTCAGTCTTTACTAGTCAGCTGCCCTATACAACAAGTCTGTCACTGCTCAGTCTTTACTAGTAACCTCCCCATTCAACAAGTCTGTTTCTGCTCCGTCTATACTAGTCACCTGTCCCATACGTCTGTCACTGCTCAGTCTCTACTAGTCACCTGCCCCATACATCTGTCACTGCTCAGTCTTTACTAGTCACCTGCCCTATACAACAATCTGTCACTGCTCAGTCTTTACTAGTCACTTGCCCTATGCAACAATCTGTAACTGCTCAGTCTTTACTAGTCACCTGCCCCATGCAACAATCTGTCACTGCTCAGTCTTTACTAGTCACCTACCCCATGCAACAATCTGTCACTGCTCAGTCTATACTAGTCACCTGTCCAATACGTCTGTCACTGCTCAGTCTATACTAGTCACCTGCCCCATACAACAATCTGTCACTGGTCAGTCTTTACTAGTCACCTGCCCCATACAACAAGTCCGTCACTGCTAAATCTTTACTGGTCACCTGCCTGATACAGCAAGTCTGTCACTGCTCAGTCTTTACTAGTCACCTCCCCATTCAACAAGTCTGTCACTGCTCAGTCTATACTAGTCACCTCCCCATTCAACAAGTCTGTCACTGCTCAGTCTTTACTAGTCACCTCCCCATACAACAAGTCTGTCACTGCTCAGTGTTTACTAGTCACCTACCTCATACAACAAGTCTGTCACTGTTCAGCCTTTACTAGTCACCTGCCCCATACAACAAGTCTGTCACTGCTTAGTCTTTACTAGTCACCTGCCCAATGCAACAATCTGTCACTGCTCAGTCTTTACTAGTCACCTCCCCATTCAACATGTCTGTTTCTGCTCAGTCTTTACTAGTCAGCTGCCCTATACAACAAGTCTGTCACTGCTCAGTCTTTACTAGTAACCTGCCCCATACAACAATCTGTCACTGTCCAGTCTATACTAGTCACCTGTCCCATACGTCTGTCACTGCTCAGTCTTTACTAGTCATTTACCTCATACAACAAGTCTGTCACTGCTCATTCTTTACTAGTCACCTACCTCATACAACAAGTCTGTCACTGCTCAGTCTTTACTAGTCACCTCCCCATTCAAAATGTCTGTTTCTGCTCAGTCTTTACTAGTCACCTGCCCCATACAACAAGTCTTTCACTGCTCAGTCTTTACTAGTCACCTCCCCATTCAACAAGTCTGTTTCTGCTCAGTTTATACTAGTCACCTGTCCCATACGTCTGTCACTGCTCAGTCTTTACTAGTCACCTGCCCTATACAACAATCTGTCACTGCTCAGTCTTTATTAGTCACCTGCCCCATGCAACAATCTGTCACTGCTCAGTCTTTACTAGTCACCTGCCCTATACAACAATCTGTCACTGCTCAGTCTTTACTAGTCACCTGGGCCATACAAGAAGTCTGTCACTGCTCAGTCTTTACTAGTCACCTGCCCCATACAACAAGTCTGTTACTACTCAGTCTTTACTAGTCACCTGGCCCATACAACAAGTCTGTCACTGCTCAGTCTTTACTAGTCACCTGGCCCATTCAAGAAGTTTGTCACTGCTCAGTCTTTACTAGTCACTTGGCCCAAACAAGAAGTCTGTCACTGCTCAGTCTTTACTAGTCATCTGCCCCATACAACACTCTGTCACTGCTCAGTCTTTACTAGTCACCTGCCCCATACAACACGTCTGTCACTGCTCAGTCTTTACTAGTCACCTGCCCCATACAACTGTCACTGCTTAGTCTTTACTAGTCACCTGTCCCATATGTCTGTCACTGCTCAGTCTATACTAGTCACCTGCCACAATCAACAATCTGTCACTGCTCAGTCTATACTTGTCACCTGCCCCATACAGCAAGTCTATCGCTGCTCAGTCTATACTAGTCACCTGCCCCATACAACAATCTGTCACTGCTCAGTCTATACTTGTCACCTGCCCCATACAGAAAGTCTGTCACTGCTCAGTCTTTACTAGTCACCTGCCTGATACAGCAAGTCTGTCACTGCTCAGTCTTTACTAGTCACCTGCCTGATACAGCAAGTCTGTCACTGCTCAGTCTATACTTGTCACCTGCCCCATGCAGCAAGTCTGTCGCTGCTCAGTCTATACTAGTCACCTGCCCCATAAAACAATCTGTCACTGCTCAGTCTATACTTGTCACCTGCCCCATACAGAAAGTCTGTCGCTGCTCAGTCTATACTAGTCACCTGCCCCATACTGTTACAACAATCTTTCACTGCTCAGTCTTTAATAGTCACCTGCCGTATACAACAATCTGTTACTGCTCAGTCTATACTAGTCACCTGCCCCATACAACAATTTGTCACTGCTCAGTCTATACTAGTCACCTCACCATATGTCTGTCACTGTTCAGTCTTTACTAGTCACCTGCCCCATACAACAATCTGTCACTGCTCAGTCTATACTAGTCACCTGCCATATACAACAATCTGTCACTGCTCAGTCTATACTAGTCACCTGCCCCATACAACAATCTGTCACTGCTCAGTCTATACTAGTCACCTGCCCCATACAACAATCTTTCACTGTTCAGTCTTTATTAGTCACCTGTCCCATACAACAATCTGTCACTGTTCAGTCATTACTAGTCACCGGTCCCATACGTCTGTCACTGCTCAGTCTTTACTAGTCACCTGCCCCATACAACAATCTGTCACTGTCCAGTCTTTACTAGTCACCTGTCCCATACGTCTGTCACTGCTCAGTCTTTACTAGTCACCTACCTCATACAACAAGTCTGTCACTGCTCATTCTTTACTAGTCACCTACCTCATACAACAAGTCTGTTTCTGCTCAGTCTATACTAGTCACCTGTCCCATACGTCTGTCACTGCTCAGTCTCTACTAGTCACCTGCCCTATACAACAATCTGTCACTGCTCAGTCTTTATTAGTCACCTGCCCCATGCAACAATCTGTCACTGCTCAGTCTATACTAGTCACCTGCCCCATACAGCAATCTGTCACTTCTCAGTCTTTACTAGTCACCTCCCCATTCAACATGTCTGTTTCTGCTCAGTCTTTATTAGTCACCTGCCCCATGCAACAATCTGTCACTGCTCAGTCTATACTAGTCACCTGCCCCATACAGCAATCTGTCACTTCTCAGTCTTTACTAGTCACCTGCCCCATACAACAAGTCTGTCACTGCTCAGTCTTTACTAGTAACCTCCCCATTCAACAAGTCTGTTTCTGCTCAGTCTATACTAGTCACCTGTCCCATACGTCTGTCACTGCTCAGTCTCTACTAGTCACCTGCCCTATACAACAATCTGTCACTGCTCAGTCTTTACTAGTCACCTGCCCCATGCAACAATCTGTCACTGCTCAGTCTATACTAGTCACCTGCCCCATACAACAATCTGTCACTGCTCAGTCTTTACTAGTCACCTGCCCCATACAACAAGTCTGTCACTGCTCAGTCTTTACTAGTCACCTGCCTGATACAGCAAGTCTGTCACTGCTCAGTCTTTACTAGTCACCTCCCCATTCAACATGTCTGTCACTGCTCAGTCTTTACTAGTCACCTCCCCATACAACAAGTCTGTCACTGCTCAGTCTTTACTAGTCACCTACCTCATACAACAAGTCTGTCACTGCTCAGTCTTTTCTAGTCACCTCCCCATTCAACAAGTCTGTCACTGCTCAGTCTATACTAGTCACCTGCCCCATACAGCAATCTGTCACTGCTCAGTCTATACTAGTCACCTGCCCCATACAACAATCTGTCACTGTTCAGTCTTTACTAGTCACCTGTCCCATACAACAATCCGTCACTGTTCAGTCATTACTAGTCACCGGTCCCATACGTCTGTCACTGCTCAGTCTTTACTAGTCACCTGCCCCATACGTCTGTAACTGCTCAGTCTTTACTAGTCACCTGCCCCATACAACAATCTGTCACTGTCCAGTCTATACTAGTCACCTGTCCCATATATCTGTCACTGCTCAGTCTTTACTAGTCACCTACCTCATACAACAAGTCTGTCACTGCTCATTCTTTACTAGTCACCTACCTCATACAACAAGTCTGTCACTGCTCAGTCTTTACTAGTCACCTCCCCATTCAAAATGTCTGTTTCTGCTCAGTCTTTACTAGTCACCTGCCCCATACAACAAGTCTGTCACTGCTCAGTCTTTACTAGTCACCTCCCCATTCAACAAGTCTGTTTCTGCTCAGTTTATACTAGTCACCTGTCCCATACGTCTGTCACTGCTCAGTCTTTACTAGTCACCTGCCCTATACAACAATCTGTCACTGCTCAGTCTTTATTAGTCACCTGCCCCATGCAACAATCTGTCACTGCTCAGTCTTTACTAATCACCTGCCCTATACAACAATCTGTCACTGCTCAGTCTATACTAGTCATCTACCCGATACAACAAGTCTGTCACTGCTCAGTCTTTACTAGTCACCTGCCCCATACATCTGTCACTGCTCAGTCTTTACTAGTCACCTGCCCTATACAACAATCTGTCACTGCTCAGTCTTTACTAGTCACCTGCCCTATGCAACAATCTGTCACTGCTCAGTCTTTACTAGTCACCTGCCCCATGCAACAATCTGTCACTGCTCAGTCTTTACTCGTCACTTACCCCATGCAACAATCTGTCACTGCTCAGTCTATACTAGTCACCTGTCCAATACGTCTGTCACTGCTCAGTCTATACTAGTCACCTGCCCCATACAACAATCTGTCACTGCTCAGCCTTTACTAGTCACCTGCCCCATACAACAAGTCTGTCACTGCTCAATCTTTACTAGTCACCTGCCTGATACAGCAAGTCTGTCACTGCTCAGTCTTTACTAGTCACCTCCCCATTCAACAAGTCTGTCACTGCTCAGTCTATACTAGTCACCTCCCCATTCAACAAGTCTGTCACTGCTCAGTCTTTACTAGTCACCTCCCCATACAACAATCTGTCACTGCTCAGTCTTTACTAGTCACCTGCCCCATACAACAATCTTTCACTGTTCAGTCTTTACTAGTCACCTGGCCCATACTAGAAGTCTGTCACTGCTCAGTCTTTGCTAGTCACCTGCCCCATACAACACTCTGTCACTGCTCAGTCTTTAATAGTTAACTGCCCCATACAAGAAGTTTGTCACTGCTCAGTCTTTACTATTTACCTACTCCATACAACAAGTCTGTCACTGCTCAGTCTTTACTAGTCACCTGCCCCATACAACAAGTGTGTTACTGCTCAGTCTTTACTAGTCACCTGGCCCATACAAGAAGTCTGTCACTGCTCAGTCTTTTTCTAGTCACCTGGCCCATACAAGAAGTCTGTCACTGCTCAGTCTTTACTAGTCACTTGGCCCAAACAAGAAGTCTGTCACTGCTCAGTCTTTACTAGTCATCTGCCCCATACAACACTCTGTCACTGCTCAGTCTTTACTAGTCACCTGCCCCATACAACACGTCTGTCACTGCTCAGTCTTTACTAGTCACCTGCCCCATACAACAAGTCTGTCACTGCTCAGTCTTTACTAGTCACCTGCCCCATACAACAAGTCTGTTACTGCTCAGTCTTTACTAGTCACCTGGCCCATACAAGAAGTCTGTCACTGCTCAGTCTTTTTCTAGTCACCTGGCCCATACAAGAAGTCTGTCACTGCTCAGTCTTTACTAGTCACTTGGCCCAAACAAGAAGTCTGTCACTGCTCAGTCTTTACTAGTCATCTGCCCCATACAACACTCTGTCACTGCTCAGTCTTTACTAGTCACCTGCCCCATACAACACGTCTGTCACTGCTCAGTCTTTACTAGTCACCTGCCCCATACAACAAGTCTGTCACTGCTCAGTCTTTACTAGTCACCTACCCCATACAACACTTCTGTCCCTGCTCTGTCTTTACTATTTACCTACTCCGTACAAGTCTGTCACTGCTCAATATTTACTGGTCACCTGCCCCATACAACAAGTCACTACACTGTCTTACTCGCTTCTTACCTCCTGTCTTCTTATGATCCCCAGGGGAAAATGTCACTTACGTGTAACCAGGTACCATTAATCAGAAAACCCAGTAAAGTTACAGCTATTACACAAGAGTCAGTTTCCCTAGTGATTTACTAATTGCAGTCCAGAGGGTGGCATCTAAAGAATTAACAAACACAGATTTCCAAAAACACCAGACGTAGCCTTTAAGTTACCCTTATGTATCAGCTCAGTGCTTTTACTAATTTGAGAGGCTGGTGGCCAGGAGACAAACGGAATGTCACAGGTAACAAATGTGCAAGTATTCTCACATAACCCAGTTGCTGCAGTACTGGGGAGTTTTAACCCATACTGTATGATTTACTTACACTTACTGTGCTATCTGTATAGGGGCTTCTAGGTAAAACAGAGTTTGACAAATTTATATGAAACTCAGGAACCAATCAAAGCACTGGGGAGCCTATCACACATTTTTCGTAGACAGGGAATTCATTAATAGACATATATGTAGAACAACACAAAAAGTTAGGTAACGGTGCTGTGACCCCTGATATTAGTAAATCAAAACCTATCATCAGTAATAAAACTCACGTGGTCCTCTGCGGTATGCAGAACTGAGGAAGAGATGCAGTGATGGCAGCAGCAGACTGGTCCATAGTAACAGGCTCATTATGTCCTATAGCATCTGAGAATCTGCTGTGAAATCTCTCTCTAATAGGGCTCACAGGCTCTGCATGTTCTGTCAGGTGGTTACACACCTACTAACAGCAGTAAAGTGACAAATGCAGTCTCTTCCCCGCTACGTCACCCCAAAGACACTCTGCTGGCTTAACCCTTGCTGCGTGCACTCTGGGGCATTGACAATAAATGCTGAGCACATTCACAAACCAGCAAGTAACACAGGAAAACAACAAACAGCGCTCAAGCAACAGCAGCAGGAAACAGAAGGGGGTTGCCAGGTAGTGAGTGGGGAATCCCGTCCCCTTCTGCTCAATAGCTCTGACTCTCAGCCCTGAGCCTCAGTGCTGACCTGGCAGACAGACTGGAAAACTGAGCAGTTCCCTGTCCAGTACATGTGTTTGCAATAATCCACATTCCTTATACATGACACCATCACAAAACCTAATTAAATAGGAGCTCATTTTCTGGCTGTTTAGCAAGAAGTCAACAAGGACAAATAAAATAGGGGGCAAAGCCAGAGGAGGGCACGGGCACCCCATGTGTTATGTCTACATCTCCCAGAGGGTCATGCGCACGTGCTGCCACCAGAAAATAACACAGAATTACACAATGTTATTATTTACTAACCAACACAATTACACTGAGGTCTGATGATCACAAACTCGCTAGCATGGAGACAAATCACATCATCTTTTTTTACCTTTATATTGTAATGTATTTCTCTCATTCATGCCCAGAGCTTGCATAGCAAGATGAACTGCTCTCAAGCTAACATTTACCTTCATACAATTAAATGCACCGGTCTAGACGTGGTTTACCAATTACCAGTCCAACACTCACAGGGGCGCAGGGAGAGGGTGTATAATCTGAAATGGGTGATGATGGTGCAGGGAGAGGGTGTATGGTCTGTAAGGGGTGATGATGTATGAGGGTGCAGGGAGAATGTGTATGGTCTATAAGGGGTGATGATCTAAGAGGAGTGCAGGGAGAGGGTGTATAATCTGTAAGGAGTGATGATGTGTGAGTATCAAGGGAGAGGGTGTATGGTCTATAAGGGTGATGATGTATGATGGTGCAGGGAGAGGGTGTATGGTCTGTAAGGGGTGATTATGTATGAGGGTGCAGGGAGAGGGTGTATGGCCTGTAAGGGGTGATGTTCTAAGAGGAGTACAAGGAGAGAGTGTATAATCTCTAAGGGGTGATGATGTATGAGGGCGCAGAGAGAGGGTGTATGGCCTGTAAGGGGTGATGTTCTAAGCAGAGTGCAGGGAGAGGGTGTATAATCTGTATGGGGTGATGATGTATGAGGGTGCAGGGAGAGGTTGTATGGTCTGTAAGGGATGATGATCTATGAGGAGTGCAGGGAGAGGGTGTATAATCTGTAAGGGGTGATGATGTATGAGGAGTGCAGGGAAAGGGTGTATAATCTGTAAGGGATGATGATGTATGAGGGGTGCAGGGAGAGGGTGTATGATCTGTAAGGGGTGATGATGTATAAGGGTTCAGGGACAGGGTGTATGGTCTATAAGGGATGAAGATGAATGAGGGTGCAGGGAGAGGGTGTATAATCTGTAAAGGGTGATGATGTATGAGGGGTACAGGGAGAGGGTGTATAATCTGTAAGGGGTGATGATCTAAGAGGAGTGCAGGGAGAGGGTGTATAATCTGTAAGGGGTGATGATGTATGAGGGTGCAGGGAGAGGGTGTATGGTCTGTAAGGGGTGATGATCTATGAGGAGTGCAGGGAGAGGGTGTATGATCTGTAAGGAGTGATGATGTATGAGGAGTGCAGGGAGAGGGTGTATATTCTGTAAGGGGTAATGATGTATGAGGGGTGCAGGGAGATTGTGTATAGTCTGTAAGGGGTGATGATCTACAGTATGAGGGGTGCATGATCTGTTACGGTGATGATCTATGAGGGTGCTGGGAGAGGGTGTATTTTCTGTAAGGGGTGATGATGTATGAGGGGGGGGAGGGTGTATAATCTGTAAAGGGTGATGATGTATAAGGGGTACAGGGAGAGGGTGTATGATCTGTAAGGAGTGATGATGTATGAGGGGAGAAGGGAGAGGGTGTATAATCTGTAAAGGGTGATGATGTGTAAGGGGTACAGGGAGAGGGTGTATGATCTGTAAGGGGTGATGATGTATGAGGAGTGCAGAGAGAGGGTGTATGATCTGTAAGGGGTGATGATGTATGAGGGGTGCAGCGAGAGGGTGTATGATCTGTAAAGGGGGATGATGTATAAGGGGTGCAGGGAGAGGGTGTATAATCTGTAAGGGATGATGATGTATGAGGGGTGCAGGGAGAAGTTGTATAATCTGTAAGGGGTGATGATGTATGAGGGTGCAGGGAGAGGATGTATGGCCTGTAAGGGGTGATGATATATGAGGGTGCAGGGAGAGGGTGTATGGTCTGTAAGGGGTGATTATCTAAGAGGAGTGCAGGGAGAGTGTATAATCTGTAAGGGGTGATGATGTATGTGGAATGCAGGGAGAGGGTGTATAATCTGTAAATGGTGATGATGTATGAGGGGTGCAGGTAGAGTGTGTATAATCAGTAGGGGTGATGATCTATGAGGGGTGCAGGGAGAGTGTGTATAATCAGTAAGGGGTGATGATCTATGAGGGGTGCATGGAGAGGGTGTATGATCTGTTAGGGGTGATGATCTACGAGGGTGCAGGGAGAGGGTGTATAATCTGTAAGGTGTGATGATCTATGAGGGGAGCAAAAAGAGAGTGTATAATCTATGAGTAAGATCAGGTGAGTGATCTACACATAGAGAATTGTTAGAGAATTGAGACAGTGAACTATCTATATAGTTATTATTACGGAGAGATATACTTTTTGAATAATATATATATATCAGCAACATCTTTTTTTTATATACTTTTATGCAGCATCATTCTGGAGATGTTGATAAGTGATAAACTGATGATCGGACCTTATATATAATGTGCAATATCTCCACCAGTATAACATTCTCCCAGGCTGTCTGGGATTGTGCAGACACACAGGATTGTGACTGGTTCTTTGATATTTTCCAGAGCTATGAAAACCCACAGCCCTATTATTATTTGCCCTCCAGCAGCTGTCTGTCCCACTCAGACAGGGACAGACTATAAATGACTCTCAGTTCCTATAGAATCTCATACCTGCAGGGCAGTGACATCTGCACCTACACTGAGTCGTGTAATGATGTATAAACCACCTAGGAGGAATGTGCCTAATGCCTATGCACAACTAGTGGCAGCTGAACACGTGCCCGGCAGTGAGAGGGTGACAATGATTTATAAATAAAAATACCAGTTAAGAGTTATTCTGGGTACGCAGATTTATTGTTGTGAAGCCAAATAATAAGTTAAATTAGGGAAATGGCTCTTTCACCAGTTGGTTATCGCCTAAAGCTTGTGACAGAAACTTAAACATTGACAGAAATGTTAGAATCTACTAATTCTGCAGGTGTGAAGCACAGTATATAGTCTGCAGCTGATTACAGGAAATATTAACCCATTACTGATTTAATAGGATGTTATACTCAAATGTTACTCCCACTGCATATATTGTAACTATAAATAGTTTAGGTACTAACTCTCTCATTGGCCATGTGATAGTTTAGGTACTAAAGCCCCCATTGGCCATGTGATAGTTTTTGTGTCTATAATAATATTAATCAGTTGAGCAATGCTGACAGAACTAGCAAGATGCAAAATATATAATGATATGTCTATAACACCAGTGGCTTAAAGGGACAGTGACTATATATGCACAGCGTGTATCAGCAGACATTTATGTGCCTACACAATAAGGCTTTTACAGCATTTAAACTGTCATTTTGTCACATTCCCATTGTTCTGCAATCCAGGGATACACTCCTTAAAAACCCATTTGTGTATGTTTACATGGTCTCCTATGCAGTGTCTAATCAGAGGTGATATGCAAATGGCCTTGTGAGCAACTCTAATCAGTCACTGTGTAGCATGTAGCAGGGTCACTTAAACTGAGCTGTGCTTAGCAATGCAGGGTTACCCTGGTATCTCTGTGGGGGAGTGTAAGACGCACATTTTGCATAGGGAAGTTACAACAACAGCAGTGGGATTAACATTTGAGTATTACATCCCTTTAAATCAGTAATGGGTTAATATTTCCTGTAATCAGCTGCAGTCTAAACACTGTGCTTCATACCTGCAGAATTAGTAGATTCTATCATTTCTGTCACAAGCTATAGGTGATAACCAACCAGTGAAAGAGCCATTTCCCTATTTTAACTTATTATTTGGCTTCACGACAATAAATCTGCCCTCAGTGAACCCAGAATGCAGCAGTCATTGTGAAGAGGGCTCTGCAGGTTAGTTGCACTGTCATTAGGATAACTCTTTAACTGGTATATTTATTTATAAATCATTGTCACCCTCTCATTGCTGGGCACATGTTCAGCTGCCACTAGCTGTGCATAGGCATTAGGCACATTCCTAGATGGTTTATACTACAGCATTACAAGACTCAGTGCAGGTGCAGATGTCACTGCCCTGCAGGTATGAGATTCAATGGGAGTATACATACCTAAACTATCACATGGCCAATGAGAGCATTAGTACCAAAACTATCACATGGCTAGTCGGAGTGTTAGTACCAAAACTATCACATGATCAATGAGAGCGTTAGTACCAAAACTATCACATGGTCAATGGGATCGTTAGTACCTAAACTATCACATGGCCAATTAGAGCATTAGTAACTAAACTATCACATGGCCGATGAGAGCGTTAGTACCAAATCTATCAAATGGCCAGTCGTAGTGTTAGTATCAAAACTATCACATGGTCAATGAGAGCATTAGTACCAAAACTATCACATGTTCAATGGGAGCGTTAGTTCCTAAACTATCATATGGCCAATGAGAGCGTTAGTACCTAGAATATCCCATAGTCAATGGGAGCGTTAGTACCTAAACTATCACATGATCAATGGGAGCGTTAGTATATAAAACTATCACATGGCTAATGAAAGCGTTAGTACCAGAACTATCATGTGGTCAATGAGAGCGTTAGTACTGTACCTAAACTATCACATGGTCAATGGGAGCGTTATTACCTAAACTACCACTCGGCAAGTTGGAGCATTAGTATCTATACTATCACATGGTTAATAAGAGTGTTAGCACCTAAACTATCACTTGGCTAGTCCGAGGGTAAGTACCTAAACTGTCACATGGTCAGTAAGAGCGTTAGTACTTAAACTATCACATGGTCAGTGCCAGCCCTTGGTGTTCACTAATTGGTTGGATAAAACATCACAATTTGCTTATATATCTAATTAAATAGCAGAAATCCACTGGTGTTTACGTAACTAGTTTCTAGACTTAATATCAAGATGAATAATTTTACACGCTTTGTTTGACATGATTTATGTATCTATGTATTGGGTACTTGTAAAGCGCGGCTAATGTCCCATAAGGGTCTCAAGGCACTGCTCATTTTATCGACCTTGGAAGGATGAAAGGCTGTGTGGGCCTCGCTGGTGATCGAACCTGCAACCATTGGGTTGCTACAGAGCTCAATGCTCTTTCACTGCATGAAAGGTCTCTATAATTACAGTTTAGGTATAGGAACCTATTGATGGTTTTCTCCCTTTATACTTTCACTTCTCTCCTTCTTCAGTTCCCCTCTTCACACTCTCTCATCTCTCTTCACGCTCTCTTCTTCTCTATTCTTTCTCTCTGTTTTCTCTATCTCTCTGACTTTCCACCCCTCTCCTCTTTCTGGGGCCTATTTAACAAATGTCTGTCGGACCTGATCCGACAGTGCGGATCATGTCCGACAGACATCGCTCTCCGTATTCAGCATTGCACCAGCAGCTCTTGTGAACTGCTGGTGCAACGCTGCCCCCTACAGATTTGCGGCCAATCGGCCGCTAGCAGGGTTGTCAATCAACCTGATTGTACTCGATCGGGTTGAATTGCGGCGATGTCTGTCCGCCACCTCAGAGCAGGCAGATAGGGTTATGGAGCAGCGGTCTTTAGACCGCTGCTTCATAACTGGTGTTTCTGGCAAGCCTGCAGGCTCGCCAGAAACACGGGCCCTCAAGCTCCATCCGGAGCTTGATAAATGGGTGCCTCTGTCTTTGTACAATACCTTTCAATTCTATTCTCCTCTCCCCTTCTCTCTTCACTTTCTCTCTCTCACCTTTCCTCTCTTCAATCTCCATTTACTCTCTTCAATCTCCCTTCTCTCTCTTCCCTCTCTCTCCCTCTCTCTCTCTCTCTCTCTCTCTCTGCCTTCTCCTTTCCCACTCTTTCCCATCTTTTTTCTCCTTCTTCACTTTCTTTTCTCTCTCTTTCTCTCTATTTACTTTTCTCCCACTATACTTTCACTTCTCTCCTTCTCCAGTCTCCCTCTTCTCGCTCTCCTCTTCTCTATTCTTTCTCTCTGTTTTCTCTATCTCTCTGGCTCTCCACCCCTCTCCTCTTTCTTTCTGTGTATACTACCTTTCCTTTATATTTTACTCTCTCCTTCTCTCTTTTCTGTTTTTCTTCACTCTCTCTCTCTCACCTTTCCTCTCTTCAATCTGAATTCACTCTCTTTAATCTCCCCTCTCTCTCTTCAATCTCCCTTCTCTCTCTTCCCTCTCTTTCTCTCTGCCCACCCTTTTCCCTCTTTTTCTCCCTTCTCTTTCTTTTCTCTCTCTATATTTCTCTCTATTTACTTTTCTCCCTTTTCCTTCCCTCCTTTCTTTTCCCATCTGTATTCACTCTCCATTTTTTTTCTCTTTCTACATTTTCACTCTACTTTTTCTTTCCTCTTTCACTTAATTTTCTTGTTTTTCTTCACTTTTTATCTAGCAGAAATAGACCCTGAGATATATATTATTATTATTTTTTTATTATTTGTTTTTATGGTAAAAAAAAAGAAATTATATAACAGACTATCTAACGCATTCCAAGTTATTTTAAAGGGACACTCAATCAAAATTAAACTTTCATTATTCAGATAGAGCATGCTATTTTAAACAACTTTTCAATTTACTTCCATTAACAAAATGTGCACAGTCTTTTTATATTTAAACCTTTTGAGTCACCATCTCCTACTGAGCATGTGCAAGAATTCACACAATATATGTATATTTATTTGTGATTGGCTGATGGCTGTCACATGGTACAGGGGGAGTGGAAAAAGACATAACTTTTAAAATTGTCTGAAAATTTTTTTACTACTCATTTGAAGTTCAGACTAAGTGCTATGGCATTGTCTTATCTTGAATTTTTTGATTATGCAACTCTACTGTGTTGACTGGTCCTTTAATGTTATCAATGTTAAACAAAGCACCAGATATGAGTAAAGAAGGATTTAAAAACAAAAATGAGGATTAAGTAGTAGAAGATGAGGTCCTTTACCTAAACCCCCCCCCCCCCCACAACCTTGTTATTTAGGTTGTTGGTCACATTGTTGACAACCACATTTTATGGTCTAGTGGAGATACTGATACAAGAGACTTGTAATTTAAAGTACTAATTTGGGAGCAAATTTGGGAAATAGAAACTAATTCAGGTTGAATATTTGCCAAAACCCATAGGAAGGGTTGAGTGAATTTTATTGGATATAGGGACAGATTTCAACAAAATTTAGAGCAATTCATATTCAGATTTATTTGGTTGATATTTGCATTTTATTTTGTTTTGAGGGGCCTGATATTTGAGCCTTACCCAAGGTCTCACTAACTCAAGATTAGGGGGTAGATTTATCAAAGGTCGAGTGGACATGTTTCCCTGTAGAAAATCATATCCGTTCGACCTTGCATACGAAGTCGGCATTTAACATTACACAAGCATTTCTGGTGAAATTCTTGTGCAATGCCGCCCCCTGCTCACTGGCGGCCAATTGGTCACGAGCAGGGGTTGTCAATCATCCCGATTGAGATTATTTCAATCCGGCATCTAAAAGGTGATGGAGAAGTTAAGGAGCAGCAGTCTTACGATTGGGCGTTGATGCAGCGTCAGCAGCTTAATAAATAGACCCCATGGTGTACAACCAAACACCATGTTTGTGCACAGGAATTTGTAGCAGCGTTAAAAGAATTAGAGTATTGCTGACTTTTGCCGGAATTTGCTCTCCTTGTTGGTGTCGGGGTCCTGTGCATTGGTTTGCTCTTTCTCCCCAATGCACTGTGATATAGTAGAGTTAAAACCATCTGTATCATGTTGTCACACATTTCCAAACAAACGCCACATTCCCTGCATAATTACATTTTTGTTTTTAGAAATTTCCCAATGTCTTGGCAGAAAGTTGTAGAACAAAGGGTTCTGCTTCCCTACACGAGTCTGTAAACATCTTCAGAACAAACAAATATCCCCAGGCAGTTCATTCCCCCAGGGAAATAGAAGCACAGAGACATAGGAGGAGAGAAACACAGATTCTGACAGCAGATAATAACCAAAAAGGGCTGTCGGGTGACAGGTCGGCCATATTTACTTCTGAAGTGTCTTCTTAAAGGGATTCAGGCTGAACACACAATGTTACACAACGTTTTCAATTCACTTCTATGCTTAAATTTGCTTTGTTCCCATGGTATTCTTTATTTAAGTGATACCTAGGTAGGCATCTGGAGCACTACATATCAGTAAATAGTGCTGACCTCTAGTACTCTTGCATATGGATAACATTCTTGCAAAACTGCTGTCATATAGCGCTCCAGACACGTGCACACTCCTGAGCTTACATCCCTGCTTTTGAATGAAAGATACCAAGAAAAGGAAGATACTTTAATAATAGAAGTAAAATAGAAAGTTTTTTAAAATCGCTGCTTTATCTGAATCATGAAAGGAAAAATTTGGTTTTCCCTTAAGGTGTTGAATTTGAAAAAGTCAAAAGTTGTTAAAAAGTGACTCAAATGGATTTTTGCAATATCAGAAGATGTTGGAGCTAGAAGCTTATATGACAGATCTTCAAAAATGTGATAAATTTGCTGCCAGACAGTGATGGAATTTCTTGGAAAACTGATGTCCACAATCATGGTCAGATGGGCCAGGTGGAGAATGAGTCCTTTCTAGATTCACTTCCTTTACAGATTCTATAAGGAATCTTCTTCTTTGGTGGTTAAAAAAACATAATCCTTCTAAAAAAAAACATAATCCTTTCGTGTAGCTGTACGTCAACGTTGTGTTAACGCTTTCATCTAATGTCGGATTTCTTGAAAATCAATTAGTTGCTAAGGTAACCCGACCTTACGCTATAGAATTTACGTTTAACGTCCGTGCTCCTTACCGGTGATCACCTCTCAAGATACACTTATCCATATTTTTAATAATCAAATACTATTTTTTAATATAATTATATTTACCACTTCATAAATATAAGTAATATGTATTGCTGCCCTAGACATAGGTCTAGTTTGCATTCTGTAGATATGTTCTTGCTAATATATACTGATATTTCTATTAGACTATAAGTTCAACTATTTCTATACATGAGACAACAATAAATATTACTTATAACAATTTATTTCTACATTAAAACACTTGCATTATTTGCAAGTTTTATCATTTCAATAGAAAATAGGTCTCAAAAAGCACAATTTTCCTCTTTTACACCTAGTTGAGCTGGGTGTAATATTTCTCAATGTATCGACAGCCTCTGACAGTATATTAATGGTTTGCGCTTTCATTGGAAACCTGGTATAATTTATAGATTAACGGCTTCTATTACTTTCTATGGGACGCAAAGATTTTTTCGGCAGCCGGAGTCCAGCTGCCGATATTGAGGTATAACGCACCATTGGAAACAGTCGATAAACGATATTGCTTTCGACAGCATATTTAACGGTTTGCGAGTGCACGCAAACTAAATTACGACTCAATGGAAGCGAGGCATGAGTCGGTTATTTAGTAGTTACCCCAAAGTAAGATCAGCAAAGATTGACATCTCACAAATCTGGAACTTCAGACTGGCATATGTGTTCCCATCTCTGTCATTCAATGTCTGTTAAACATGATCAAGAAAGAGAAGGGGAAAGTCAATTTTAATTATCCCATATTGGCCAAGAAGGCCATGGTTTCCAATTCTACTCCAACTGGCAGTTCAGACACTATGGCTTCTTCCAAGGTTTCCTGGTGTTCTTCATTAAAACCCTGTTCCTCATCTGAATCCTCACAAATTACTTCTTGTGGCATGGTTGCTGAATGGGCAATGTTCAGTAGGCTGAATATTCCATCCTTAGTAATTCATACACATTTACAAGCAAGGGAACAGTCTACATTCAATATTTTCCACTTGGATGGTGAGAAACAACTTTTTGTACAGAAAAGTTTGAGTTATGTCATCTTCTGTATTTTTTCCATGATGGATTTCAACAGGGTCTGTCCTCACCTTCACTTCAAATCCAAGTCTCAGCAATATCAGGAATCCATTGGGCACAGTACCTTCCTTTGGGGGATCTGCTGCTTGTATTAAAAGCTTTGATGGCACCTCTCTTTGAGCCATTAAAATCAGTCTCTCTTTTGTATCTAACTTTGATGACTGTGCTTCTTGTGACTATCAAATTGACAAGATGTGTTTACGAATTATAAACAATGTTAGTGGATGAGCCTTTCACCACGATATGGTGTTTCTTCAGACTGTTCCAGTATTCTTACTAAATGTTTTGTCAGATTTTCACTCTTTATAAGGTAATTAAATAACTACATGAGCTTTAGATAAGTAGCATCAGGTGTAGGCAGACTTAGGAAAGAGTAGATGACAACAAGTCAGAGGTCAGCACCCGATAAATAGTCCAGAATCAGTCATCACAGCAAAATGGAGTACCAGAAGGGTTAACCAGAGTACAGTTCCAGAAGTCTTTAGCTAGATAATCAGTTCACAAGTAAAGGTTCCGATAAAGGGTTAAACAAGACATAAACCAAAAAAAAACCCTTAACAGTCTTGGCACCAGGAACCATGTACTTCCTGCACAGAAAACATAAAAACAGTGCAAGGAAGCTCACTCACAGACCTTTATGAAGCTGCAGACACACACCATGTCACATGCTGACAGCCACTTAGACATGAAGATCTCCAGTGCGGCCCTTGATCCTCCTCCCAGCCTCCTCCCCAGGACCAGCACACCTCTGACCCACAGCTCTGGTCTCACCGATAAGCGCAGGAAAGCATAAGAACACTGTTAAAGTATATGACACACTCAAAGAAGACCAATCTATGCACACCACTGATCTAGTTACAATATAATAATACACTAGTGCATAATATATACCTAAGCAACAACTTAGTAAACAATTTATAAGTTGGATTAGTGCATAAATACGGAAACAACAAATTTGGGCACACCGACTTACCAAGAAACATTATAGAGATACACCAGTGTAATTATATACACCCATATTGTAATTTACCTAGTTTTCCGTTAGTACAAATAGTGTGGCACACACACTCATGACTATGTATCACTGGACATAATACAGTACAGCAATAACCATCAGCTGAAAATATGGAATAACTCTCTTCTTTAACTTGAGAGTGAATCCCAAATACTTAAATTCCCTTGTTTCTCACCATTGTGCAAAAACATCAGTGTTCAAAGTCTACTGAAAATGATGCAAATTCGAGTCTTTTTGTAATTTTAAACTTCACTACATACACACATTCACATACATTATATATATATTTTTTTAAATTTAATTATATATTATAATTAAGTTTTAATTCTACAAACTCCACTCTTACGCCTAGATTTAGAGTTCTGCGTTAGCCGTCCAAACCAGCGTTAAGGGGTCCTAACGCTGGTTTTGGCCGCCCGCTGGTATTTAGAGTCAGTCAGGAAAGGGTATAACGCTCACTTTCCAGCCACGACTTTTCCATACCGCAGATCCCCTTACGTCAATTGCGTATCCTATCTTTTCAATGGGATCTTTCTAACGCTGGTATTTAGAGTCTTGGCTGAAGTGAGCGTTAGAACTCTAACAACAAGACGCCAGCCGCAGAAAAAAGTCAGGAGTTAAAAGCTTTATGGGCTAACGCCGGTTCATAAAGCTCTTAACTACTGTGCTCTAAAGTACACTAACACCCATAAACTACCTATGTACCCCTAAACCGAGGTCCCCCCACATCGCCGCCACTCTAATAAAATTTTTTAACCCCTAATCTGCCGGCCGCACACCGCCGCAACCTACATTATCCCTATGTACCCCTAATCTGCTGCCCCTAACATCGCCGACACTTACATAATATTTATTAACCCCTAATCTGTCCCCCCCAACGTCACAGCTACCTAACTACACTTATTAACCCCTAATCTGCCGACCGGACCTCGCCGCTACTCTAATAAATGTATTAACCCCTAAAGCTAAGTCTAACCCTAACGCTAACACCCCCCTAAATTAAATATAATTTAAATCTAACGAAATAAAATAAATCTTATTAAATAAATTAATCCTATTTAAAGCTAAATACTTACCTGTAAAATAAACCCTAATATAGCTACAATATAACAAATAATTATATTGTAGCTATTTTAGCATTTATATTTATTTTACAGGCAACTTTGTATTTATTTTAACTTGGTACAATAGCTATTAAATAGTTAATAACTATTTAATAGCTACCTAGTTAAAATAAGTACAAAATTACCTGTAAAATAAATCCTAACCTAAGTTACAATTAAACCTAACACTACACTATCAATAAATGAATTAACTAAACTATCTACAATTATCTACAATTAAATCAACTAAACTAAATTACAAAAACAAACAAACACTAAATTACAAAAATAAAAAAAGATTACAAGAATTTTAAACTAATTACACCTACTCTAAGCCCCCTAAAAAAATAACAAAACCCCCCAAAATAAAAAAATGCCCTACCCTATTCTAAAATAAAATGTTAACATGTTCATCCATGCGGCGTCTTCTATCTTCATCCATCTGTCGCGGAGCGGGACCATCTTGAAGCAGCCGATGCAGATCCATCCTCTTCTTCCGGCGACTCCCGACGAATGAAGGTTCCTTTAAGTGACGTCATCCAAGAATGAAGGTTCCTTTAGGTGACGTCATCCAAGATGGCGTCCCTCGAATTCCGATTGGCAGATTAAGGTAGGAAAAATCTGATTGGCTGATTGAATCAGATTCAAGTTCAATCCGATTGGCTGATTGGATCAGCCAATCAGATTGAGCTTGCATTCTATTGGCTGATCGGAACAGCCAATAGAATGCAAGCTCAATCTGATTGGCTGATTGGATCAGCCAATCGGATTGAACTTGAATCTGATTGGCTGATTGAATCAGCCAATGAGATTTTTCCTACCTTAATTCCGATTGGCTGATAGAATCCTATCAGCCAATCGGAATTCGAGGGATGCCATCTTGGATGACGTCACTTAAAGGAACCTTCATTCGTCGGGAGTCGCCGGAAGAAGAGGATGGATCCGCGTCGGCTACTTCAAGATGGTCCCGCTCCGCGCCGGATGGATGAAGATAGAAGACGCCGCCTGGATGAACATGTCTACCGGTCCGGATGTCCTCTTCTTGCCGGATAGGATGAAGACTTCGGACCCTCTTCTGGACCTCTTCTTGCCGGATAGGATGAAGACTTCGGACCCTCTTCTGGATGGATCGGTGATACCCGGCGTGGTGAAGATAAGGTAGGGAGATCTTCAGGGGCTTAGTGTTGGTTTTTTAAGGGGTGTTTGGGTTAGATTAGGGGTATGTGGGTGGTGGGTTGTATAATGTTGGGGGGGGTATTGTATGTTTTTTTTAAATGCAACAGAGCTGTTTTCTTTGGGGCATGCCCCGCAAAAGGCCCTTTTAAGGGCTGGTAAGGTAAAAGAGCTGTTAACTTTTTATTTTAGAATAGGGTAGGGCATTTTTTTATTTTGGGGGGCTTTGTTATTTTTTTAGGGGGCTTAGAATAGGTGTAATTAGTTTAAAATTCTTGTAATCTTTTTTTATTTTTTTGTAATTTAGTGTTGTTGTTTTTTGTAATTTAGTTTAGTTGATTTAATTGTAGATAATTGTAGATAGTTTAGTTAATGAATTTATTGATAGTGTAGTGTTATGTTTAATTGTAACTTAGGTTAGGATTTATTTTACAGGTAATTTTGTACTTATCTTAACTAGGTAGCTATTAAATAGTTATTAACTATTTAATAGCTATTGTACCGAGTTAAAATAAATACAAAGTTGCCTGTAAAATAAATATAAATCCTAAAATAGCTACAATATAATTATTCGTTATATTGTAGCTATATTAGGGTTTATTTTACAGGTAAGTATTTAGCTTTAAATAGGATTAATTTATTTAATAAGATTTATTTTATTTCGTTAGATTTAAATTATATTTAACTTAGGGGGGTGTTAGTGTTAGGGTTAGACTTAGCTTTAGGGGTTAATACATTTATTAGAGTAGCGGCGAGGTCCGGTCGGCAGACTAGGGGTTAATAAGTGTAGTTAGGTAGCTGTGACGTTGGGGGGGACAGATTAGGGGTTAATAAATATTATGTAAGTGTCGGCGATGTTAGGGACAGCAGATTAGGGGTACATAGGGATAATGTAGGTTGCGGCGGTGTGCGGCCGGCAGATTAGGGGTTAATAATAAAATGCAGGGGTCAGCGATAGCGGGGACAGCAGATTAGGAGTTAATAAGTGTAAGGTTAGGGGTGTTTAGACTCGGGGTACATGTTAGGGTGTTAGGTGCAGACTTAGGAAGTGTTTCCCCATAGGAAGCAATGGGGCTGCGTTAGGAGCTGTACGCTGCTTTTTTGCAGGTGTTAGGTTTTTTTCAGCTCAAACTGCCACATTGTTTCCTATGGGGATATCGTGCACAAGCACGTTTTTGAATCTGGTCACGTCCGTAAGCAACGCTGGTATTTAGAGTTGAAGTGGCGGTAAATTATGCTCTACGTTCCCTTTTTGGAGCCTAACGCAGCCCTTCAGAGAACTCTAAATACCAGCGTTGTTTAAAAGGTGCGGGGGGAAAAAAACACAAGTAGCTAATGCACCCTTTCTAACGCAAAACTCTAAGGCCTAGATTTGGAGTTCGGCGGTAAAAGGGCTGTTAACGCTCCGCGGGCTTTTTTCTGGCCGCACCATAAATTTAACTCTGGTATCGAGAGTTTAATCAAATGCTGCGTTAGGCTCCAAAAAAGGAGCGTAGAGCATTTTTACCGCAAATGCAACTCTCGATACCAGAGTTGCTTACGGACGCGGCCGGCCTCAAAAACGTGCTCGTGCACGATTCTCCCATAGGAAACAATGGGGCTGTTTGAGCTGAAAAAAAACCTAACACCTGCAAAAAAGCAGCGTTCAGCTCCTAACACAGCCCCATTGTTTTCTATGGGGAAACACTTCCTACGTCTGCACCTAACACCCTAACATGTACCCCGAGTCTAAACACCCCTAACCTTACACTTATTAACCCCTAATCTGCCGCCCCCGCTATCGCTGACCCCTGCATATTTTTTTTAACCCCTAATCTGCCGCTCCGTAAACCGCCGCAACCTACGTTATCCCTATGTACCCCTAATCTGCTGCCCTAACATCGCCGACCCCTATATTATATTTATTAACCCCTAATCTGCCCCCCTCAACGTCGCCGACACCTGCCTACACTTATTAACCCCTAATCTGCCGAGCGGACCTGAGCGCTACTATAATAAAGTTATTAACCCCTAATCCGCCTCACTAACCCTATCATAAATAGTATTAACCCCTAATCTGCCCTCCCTAACATCGCCGACGCCTACCTTCAATTATTAACCCCTAATCTTCCGATCGGAGCTCACCGCTATTCTAATAAATGGATTAACCCCTAAAGCTAAGTCTAACCCTAACACTAACACCCCCCTAAGTTAAATATAATTTTTATCTAACGAAATAAATTAACTCTTATTAAATAAATGATTCCTATTTAAAGCTAAATACTTACCTGTAAAATAAACCCTAATATAGCTACAATATAAATTATAATTATATTATAGCTATTTTAGGATTAATATTTATTTTACAGGCAACTTTGTAATTATTTTAACCAGGTACAATAGCTATTAAATAGTTAAGAACTATTTAATAGTTACCTAGTTAAAATAATAACAAATTTACCTGTAAAATAAATCCTAACCTAAGATATAATTAAACCTAACACTACCCTATCAATAAAATAATTAAATAAACTACCTACAATTACCTACAATTAACCTAACACTACACTATCAATAAATTAATTAAACACAATTCCTACAAATAAATACAATTAAATAAACTAGCTAAAGTACAAAAAAAAAAAAAAGAACTAAGTTACAGAAAATAAAAAAATATTTACAAACATAAGAAAAATATTACAACAATTTTAAACTAATTACACCTACTCTAAGCCCCCTAATAAAATAACAAAGCCCCCCAAAATAAAAAATTCCCTACCCTATTCTAAATTAAAAAAGTTACAAGCTCTTTTACCTTACCAGCCCTGAACAGGGCCCTTTGCGGGGCATGCCCCAAGAAGTTCAGCTCTTTTGCCTGTAAAAAAAAACATACAATACCCCCCCCAACATTACAACCCACCACCCACATACCCCTAATCTAACCCAAACCCCCCTTAAATAAACCTAACACTAAGCCCCTGAAGATCTTCCTACCTTGTCTTCACCATCCAGGTATCACCGATCCGTCCTGGCTCCAAGATCTTCATCCAACCCAAGCGGGGGTTGGCGATCCATAATCCGGTGCTGAAGAGGTCCAGAAGAGGCTCCAAAGTCTTCCTCCTATCCGGCAAGAAGAGGACATCCGGACCGGCAAACATCTTCTCCAAGCGGCATCTTCGATCTTCTTCCATCCGGAGCGAAGCGGCAGGATCCTGAAGACCTCCAGCGCGGAACATCCATCCGGACCGACGACTGAACGACGAATGACTGTTCCTTTAAGGGACGTCATCCAAGATGGCGTCCCTCGAATTCCGATTGGCTGATAGGATTCTATCAGCCAATCGGAATTAAGGTAGGAATTTTCTGATTGGCTGATGGAATCAGCCAATCAGAATCAAGTTCAATCCGATTGGTCCGGATGTCCTCTTCTTGCCGGATAGGAGGAAGACTTTGGAGCCTCTTCTGGACCTCTTCAGCACCGGATTATGGATCGCCAACCCCCGCTTGGGTTGGATGAAGATCTTGGAGCCAGGACGGATCGGTGATACCTGGATGGTGAAGACAAGGTAGGAAGATCTTCAGGGGATTAGTGTTAGGTTTATTTAAGGGGGGTTTGGGTTAGATTAGGGGTATGTGGGTGGTGGGTTGTAATGTTGGGGGGGGGGTATTGTATGTTTTTTTTTACAGGCAAAAGAGCTGAACTTCTTGGGGCATGCCCCGCAAAGGGCCCTGTTCAGGGCTGGTAAGGTAAAAGAGCTTGTAACTTTTTTAATTTAGAATAGGGTAGGGAATTTTTTATTTTGGGGGGCTTTGTTATTTTATTAGGGGGCTTAGAGTAGGTGTAATTAGTTTAAAATTGTTGTAATATTTTTCTTATGTTTGTAAATATTTTTTTATTTTCTGTAACTTAGTTCTTTTTTATTTTTTGTACTTTAGCTAGTTTATTTAATTGTATTTATTTGTAGGAATTGTGTTTAATTAATTTATTGATAGTGTAGTGTTAGGTTAATTGTAGGTAATTGTAGGTAGTTTATTTAATTATTTTATTGATAGGGTAGTGTTAGGTTTAATTATATCTTAGGTTAGGATTTATTTTACAGGTAAATTTGTTATTATTTTAACTAGGTAACTATTAAATAGTTCTTAACTATTTAATAGCTATTGTACCTGGTTAAAATAATTACAAAGTTGCCTGTAAAATAAATATTAATCTTAAAATAGCTATAATATAATTATAATTTATATTGTAGCTATATTAGGATTTATTTTACAGGTAAGTATTTAGCTTTAAATAGGAATCATTTATTTAATAAGAGTTAATTAATTTCGTTAGATGTAAATTATATTTAACTTAGGGGGGTGTTAGTGTTAGGGTTAGACTTAGCTTTAGGGGTTAATCCATTTATTAGAATAGCGGTGAGCTCCGATCGGAAGATTAGGGGTTAATAATTGAAGGTAGGTGTCGGCGATGTTAGGGAGGGCAGATTAGGGGTTAATACTATTTATGATAGGGTTAGTGAGGCGGATTAGGGGTTAATAACTTTATTATAGTAGCGCTCAGGTCCGCTCGGCAGATTAGGAGTTAATAAGTGTAGGCAGGTGTCGGCGACGTTGTGGGGGGCAGATTAGGGGTTAATAAATATAATATAGGGGTCGGCGGTGTTAGGGGTAGCAGATTAGGGGTACATAGGGCTAACGTAGGTGGCGGCGCTTTGCGGTCGGAAGATTAGGGGTTAATTATTTTAAGTAGCTGGCGGCGATGTTGTGGGGGGCTGGTTAGGGGTTAATAAATATAATACAGGGGTCGGCGGGGTTAGGGGCAGCAGATTAGGTGTACATAAATATAACGTAGGTGGCGGTCGGCAGATTAGGGGTTAAAAATTTTAATCGAGTGTCGGCGATGTGGGGGGGGCCTCGGTTTAGGGGTACATAGGTAGTTTATGGGTGTTAGTGTACTTTAGGGTACAGTAGTTAAGAGCTTTATGAACCGGCGTTAGCCAGAAAGCTCTTAACTCCTGCTATTTTCAGGCGGCTGGAATCTTGTCGTTAGAGCTCTAACGCTCACTTCAGAAACGACTCTAAATACCAGCGTTAGAAAGATCCCATTGAAAAGATAGGCTACGCAAATGGCGTAGGGGGATCTGCGGTATGGAAAAGTCGCGGCTGAAAAGTGAGCGTTAGACCCTTTAATCACTGACTCCAAATACCAGCGGGCGGCCAAAACCAGCGTTAGGAGCCTCTAACGCTGGTTTTCACGGCTACCGCCAAACTCCAAATCTAGGCCTTAATCTAGGTGTATGTTTGCCTTCCTAGGAAGATGTTTCTCATTTAGAGGGTTACAGAAGTGCTATGAAAGTGCATTCTTTTGAGTTTAACCCCCTTCAGGGTTCTCTAGACTCAATTTGACAAGCGCAGGAAAGCATCCGCCCCATCACAGGACCTGACACTTTTTACTATCATATTCTTCCACAAAGAAGTTATTAGATAGGAAACCACTGTTCACTCTGCTTTATCTCTATCATTATGTTGTTAAGACAAAAGAACTTAAGAAAAACTAACGGCTAGATTACGAGTTGTGCGTTAGGGTAAAAAAGCAGGGTTAAGAGGTCCTAACGCTGCTTTTTTACGCCTGCTGCTATTACGAGTCTTGCAGGTTTAGGGTGACCGCACACTTCTTTGGCCTTATCGCAAAACGACTTACGTAAACTTCGTAAAGTCTTTTTTCTATGGGACTTCCATAGCGCTGATATATATTACGAGTCTGTTCTGGGGGGCCAAAAAGTGAGCGGTACACCCTACCCTGTCAAGAGTCCTAACGCATTTAAAAGTCAGTAGTTATGAGTTTTATGGTACAACGCCGTAACATAAAACTCATACCTAAAGTGCTAAAAAGTACACTAACACCCATAAACTACCTATTAACCCCTAAACCGAGGCCCTCCCCCATCGCAAATACTAAAATAAAATTTTTACCCCTAATCTGCTGCTCCAGGAACCGCCGCCACCTACATTATATGTATGAACCCCTAATCTGCTGACCCCAAAATCGCTGACACCTACATTATATTTATTAACTCCTAATCTGCCGCCCCCAATATCGCTGCCACCTACCTACATTTACTAACCCCTAATCTGCCGCCCCCAACGTCGCCTCCACTATAATAACCATATTAACCCCTAAACCGCCGCACTCCTGCCTCACAAACTTTAGTTAAATTTTATTAACCCCTAATCTGCCGTCCCTAACATCGCCGCCACCTACCTACATTTATTAACCCCTAATATGCCGCCCCAACGTCGCCGCCACTATATTAAAGTTATTAACCCCTAAACCTAAGTCTAACCCTAAACCTAACACCCCCTAACTTAAATATAATTTAAATAAATCTAAATAAATATTCCTATTATTAACTAAATTATTCCTATTTAAAACTAAATACTTAACTGTAAAATAAACCCTAAGATAGCTACAATATAACTAATAGTTACATTGTAGCTAGCTTAGGATTTATTTTTATTTTACAGGCAAGTTTGTATTTATTTTAACTAGGTAGAATAGTTATTAAATAGTTATTAACTATTTAATAACTGCCTAGCTAAAATAAATACAAATATACCTGTAAAATAAAACCTAACCTAAGTTACAATAACACCTAACACTACACTAAAATTAAATAAATTCCCTACATTAAATACAATTACAAAAATTAAATTAAATTAGCTAAAGTACAAAAACAAACACTAAACTACAGAAAATAATAAACAAATTACAGATATTTAAACTAATTACACCTAATCTAATAGCCCTATTAAAATAAAAAAGCCCCCCCCCCCCAAAAAAAAATAAAAAAGCCCTTAGCCTAAATTAAACTAACAATAGCCCTTAAAAGGGCCTTTTGCGGGGCATTGCCCCAAAGTAATCAGCTCTTTTACCTGTAAAAAAAAATACAAACAACCCCCCAACAATAAAACCCATCACCCACACAACCAACTCCCCAAATAAAATACTATCTAAAAAAAACTAAGCTCCCCATTGCCCTGAAAAGGGCATTTGGAAAGAGAAGTTAGCTCTTTTGACACCCAAACCCTAATCTAAAAAATAAAACCCACCCAATATACCCTTAAAAAACCTAACACTAACCCCCTGAAGATCGACTTACCGGGAGATGTCTTCCTCCAAGCCGGGCGCAGTGGTCCTCCAGACGGGCAGAAGTCTTCATCCAAGCCGGGGGCGAAGTGGTCCTCCAGACAGGCAGAATTCTTCATCCAAGCCGGGCAGAAGTGGTCTTCCAGACGGGTAGAAGTCTTCATCCAGACGGCATCTTCTATTTTCATCCATCCGGCGCGGAGTGGGTCCATCTTCAAAGCATCCGACGCGGAGCATCCTCTTCATCCGACGACTAAAACAGAATGAAGGTACCTTTATGTGATGTCATCCAAGATGGCATCCCTTAGATTCCAATTGTCTGATAGAATTCTATCAGCCAATCGGAATTAAGGTAGAAAAAATCCCATTGGCTGATGCAATCAGCCAATAGGATTGAGCTCACATTCTATTGGCTGATTGGATCAGCCAATAGGATTGAACTTCAATCCTATTGGCTGATTGCATCAATACAGTTGAATACACACAGGCACACACACACAATTATACACATACACACATGCACAAACACATATACGCAAAAAGGCAGTAGCTGGCTAAATAAATTAAAGGTTCAGAGATACCTCTAAACTGCAAGCTCCATGGGTAGTTTCTTATTATAGCCCCCTAGAATGTAAGCTCTTTGGGAAAAATCTTGCATTATATACCTGTATAATACTTGCAAAATAACTGTAAACCTTTTACAAATATAGCCACAAAAAAGTGCTGCCCCCCTCCAATATGCCACCCTAGGCATGTGCCTTGTTTGCCTAGGCCAAAAAATGCCCCTGTGTTATATGTTAAGCAAAGATAATTAGAAATTAAAATACTAAATACAGAAATTTCTATAAGTTGGCCTACAAACTAGACTATACTTACACCACCCTTATTCTGACATCCTATGATGGACAAACTAGGAATGGGGTAGGGAAGGTAGGCGGGATTTATGGTAAAGGGGTGTGGTTCATTTGCTTCCATGCCCCCACTGGGAAGGGGTCTCACCTGGTAAATAGTGTGATTATAGGTTACGATATAAAAGTATGGATTAAAAATAGTGTTACAAGGGCAGGGCCTCTGGACAGCACCTTAAATGGCTGCAATATCATTTGCTGTGTGCAGACTGATGATAATCTACCTTTTATCCCAGACCTTGAGGTCATCTAGCCACCAGTTCTTAAGTCTGCAGACTGTGCTGTGATTGCTGTGGGTTCTACATCTGTTAACTGATCCTGAGGGTGAGGCCTTATTCTCTTGAATGACCCATTTGCCTCTTATAAATGTTACCTTTGTGTATTATATTTATAGCACTGCAGAATCTGTTGGCGCTCTACAAAAAAATGATAATAATAACAACTTACACACAGAGGTGACAAACAGAACTGGGTGCATCAAGAGACACTCAAAAATCTTCCATATCCCGACAAATTTTAGAGCTAAATTATAAATTGTTACTTAGATGGTACCTAAGCTCAGCAAGCCTCTCTGGGATGTGTTGAAGGGGCTGCGAGGAGGAAATGTGATGAAGGGGTTGGGGGGAGAGGATGTGTTTAAGGGGCCGTGGGAGGAAATGTGCTGAAGTGGTTGCGGGGAGGGGATTTGTTGACAGGTAGTGATGTCCCGAACTGTTTGCCCGCGAACGGTTCACAGTGAACATAGCTTGTTCGCGTTCGCGACTGCGGGCGAACACATGCGATGTTCGATCCGCCCCCTATGTGTCATCATTGAGGAAACTTTGACCCTGTATGTCACAGCCATCTGACACATTAGAGCCAATCAACATCAGACACTCCCTCACAGACCCTCCCAGCTTCTCGGAAGCCGCCATTTTAGACTCATAACGACCTTGCTTTCTTAGTGAGAGGATGTGTTGTGTTTGTGCTGCTGACATTATAGGGAAATACATAGCTAGGCTAGTGTATTTAGTGTCCACTACAGTCCAGAAGGACTCCACTCATCTCTGCTGCAAGGACAGCACCCCAAAAAGCCCTTTTTAGGGCTATATTTCGAGCCGTTTTTTTTTTATTTTTTTCGTATTTTTATTAGCATTTGCCTGGCTTTCAGCCTGTGTGTTTAAGGCTCACAGCATATGCTGTGATTACTGCCACCACTGATATCTCCCTAACAACATTAGTTTAAATTTAACCAACCAAAAATTTTAATTATTTTGCTAGTGTAATTTTTTTTCATTTTCTATCAGGCCTGTGTCACACAGCATATACTCTGGTTCATTGCTCTGTGCCAGCCACCAGTGTTAATATCCGTTTATAACATTATTTTAATTTAAAAAAAAAAAAATTAATTAATTTTGCTAGTGTAATCTAATTACATTTTCTATCAGGCCTGTGTCTGTCAGGCTCACACAGCATTAATATACCTCATTTTTTTTCAGTCTTTTGGTTAATTGGTCTGTGCCAGGCAGCCACCACTCATATCTTCTTCACCTTAATTTAAATATAAAAAAAAAAAGGTTTAAATTTTTTGATAATGTAATCTAATATCATTTTCTATCAGGCCTGTGTGTTTTGCTGACATACAGAGCCTACTGTGTTTACTTGCTGCCCTCCCTAGTCTATGAGCCACGACTCATATGCGTTTAACCTTTTTTTAATTTCCTCCCAAAAAATAATTTAAATCATTTTTCTAGTGTAATCTAATAGTATTTTCTATCAGGCGTGTGTGTATCTGACTTACAGAGCCTACTGTTTTTAATAGCTGCCCTTCCAAGGCTATCAGCCACGACTCATATGTATGTGCTTAACCTTTTTCTTTAAATTCCCCCAAAAAAGTATTTAAATCATTATGCTAGTGTAATCTAATTTTATTTTCTATCAGGCCTGTGTCTAACTGTCTATCTGACTTACACAGCATACTGTTGTTAATTGCTGCCCTACGTAGCAGCCAGCCAGTGCGACCACTCATAAGTGCATTGCACTTCTTAACATTATTTTAATATTAAAATCTAAAATTTTAAAATATTTTGCTAGTGTAATCTAACTTAATTTTCTATCAGGCCTGTGTTTTTGTCACTTACTCAGCATACTGTGTTAAATTGCTGCCCTACCTACCAGCCACGACTCATATCTGCCAGCCTGTGTACCAGGCCCAACTAGCCAATTAGTGGCACCAATCATAATTCTTGTAACAGTATCAAAAAAATTAAAATTCATAATTTTTTGGACTGCAAATATTCAGTCTACTAGTGCCATTGATTTGCAGTTTCCTCCTGCCTGCCAGCCTGTGTGCCAGGCACAAACTAGCCAATTAGTGCCACCAATCCTAGTTGTTGTAAAAGTATTGTTAATCTTTAAAATTCCAAATTGATCGCTTGTGATTCATCAGTTCGCTCGTGCCATTGAATTGCACTTTCCTCCTGCCTGCCAGCATGTTTTCCAGGCCCAACTAGCCAATTAGTGGCACCAATCATAATTCTTGTAACAGTATATAAAAAATTAAAAATCATAATTTTTTGGACTGCAAATATTCAGTCTCCTAGTGCCATTGAATTGCATTTTCCTCCTGCCTGGCAGCCTCTGTGCCAGGCCCAAACTAGCCACTTAGTGCCACCAATCCTAGTTGTTGTAACAGTATTGTTAATCTTTAAAATTCAAAATTGTTCTCTTGTGATTCATCAGTTTGCTTGTGCCATTGAATTGCACTTTCCTCCTGCCTGCCAGCGTGTTTTCCAGGCCCAACTAGCCAATTAGTGGCACCAATCATAATTCTTGTAACAGTATATAAAAAATTAAAAATCATAATTTTTTGGACTGCAAATATTCAGTCTCCTAGTGCCATTGAATTGCATTTTCCTCCTGCCTGCCAGCCTGTGTGCCAGGCCGACTTTCAAAATATTTACACCAATCATATTTGTTGTCACAGTATTCTTAATAATTAAAAATTAAAATTTTTGGTAATTGTTGTTCTGAATCCTCAGTTTGCTCGTGCCATTGAATTGCACTTTCCTCCTGCCTGTCAGCCTGTGTGCCAGGCCCACCTAGCCAATTATTCCCAGCAATCATATTTCTTTAACAGTATTGCAAAAAATTTCAATCATCACTGTTTTGACTGTCAGTATTCAGTCTCCTAGTGTCCTTGAATTGCATTTACCTCCTGCCTGCCAGCCTGTGTGCCAGGCCGTCTTGCCAACTATTTACACCAATCATAATTGTTGTCACAGTATTGTTACTAATTAAAATAAAAAAAAATTTGATTGTTGTTCTTAATCCTCAGTTTGCTTGTGCCATTGAATTGCACTTTTCTCCTGCCTGCCAGCCTGTGTGCCAGGCCAACTTTCAAAATATTTACACCAATCATATTTGTTGTCACAGTATTCTTAATAATTAAAAATTTTAATTTTTGGTAATTGTTGTTCTGAATCCTCAGTTTGCTCGTGCATTGAATTGCACTTTCCTCCTGCCTGCCAGCGTGTTTTCCAGGCCCAACTAGCCAATTAGTGGCACCAATTATAATTCTTGTAACAGTATATAAAAAATTAAAAATCATAATTTTTTGGACTGCAAATATTCAGTCTCCTAGTGCCATTGAATTGCATTTTCCTCCTACCTGCCAGCCTGTGTGCCAGGCCGACTTTCAAAATATTTACACCAATCATATTTGTTGTCACAGTATTCTTAATAATTAAAAATTAAAATTTTTGGTAATTGTTGTTCTGAATCCTCAGTTTGCTCGTGCCATTGAATTGCACTTTCCTCCTGCCTGCCAGCATGTGTGCCAGGCCCACCTAGCCAATTATTCCCAGCAATCATATTTATTTTAACAGAATTGCAAAAATTGTCAATCATCACTGTTTTGACTGTCAGTATTCAGTCTCCTAGTGTCCTTGAATTGCATTTACCAGCCTGTGTGCCAGGCCCAACTAGCCAATTAGTGGCACCAATCATAATTCTTGTAACAGTATAAAAAAAAATTAAAATTCATAATTTTTTGGACTGCAAATATTCAGTCTACTAGTGCCATTGATTCGCAGTTTCCTCCGGCCTGCCAGCCTGTGTGCCAGGTACAAACTAGCCAATTAGTGCCACCAATCCTAGTTGTTGTAAAAGTATTGTTAATCTTTAAAATTCCAAATTGATCGCTTGTGATTCATCAGTTTGCTCGTGCCATTGAATTGCTTTTTCCTCCTGTCTGCCAGCATGTTTTCCAGGCCCAACTAGCCAATTAGTGGCACCAATCATAATTCTTGTAACAGTATATAAAAAATTAAAAATCATAATTTTTTGGACTGCAAATATTCAGTCTCCTAGTGCCATTGAATTGCATTTTCCTCCTGCCTGGCAGCCTGTTTGCCAGGCCCAAACTAGCCACTTAGTGCCACCAATCCTAGTTGTTGTAACAGTATTGTTAATCTTTAAAATTCAAAATTGTTCTCTTGTGATTCATCAGTTTGCTTGTGCCATTGAATTGCACTTTCCTCCTGCCTGCCAGCATGTTTTCCAGGCCCAACTAGCCAATTAGTGGCACCAATCATAATTCTTGTAACAGTATATAAAAAATTAAAAATCATAATTTTTTGGACTGCAAATATTCAGTCTCCTAGTGCCATTGAATTGCATTTTCCTCCTGCCTGCCAGCCTGTGTGCCAGGCCGACTTTCAAAATATTTACACCATCAGTATTCTTAATAATTAAAATTAAAATTTTTGGTAATTGTTGTTCTGAATCCTCAGTTTGCTTGTGCCATTGAATTGCACTTTCCTCCTGCCTGCCAGCCTGTGTGCCAGGCCCACCTAGCCAATTATTCACTGCAATCATATTTCTTTAACAGTATTGCAAAAATGTTCAATCATCACTGTTTTGACTGTCGGTATTCAGTCTCCTAGTGTCCTTGAATTGCATTTACCTCCTGCCTGCCAGCCTGTGTGCAAGGCCGTCTTGCCAACTATTTACACCAATCATAATTGTTGTCACAGTATTGTTACTAATTAAAATTAAAAAAAATCTGATTGTTGTTCTTAATCCTCAGTTTGCTCGTGCCATTGAATTGCACTTTTCTCCTGCCTGCCAGCCTGTGTGCCAGGCCGACTTTCAAAATATTTACACCAATCATATTTGTTGTCACAGTATTCTCAATAATTAAAAATTTAAATTTTTCGTAATTGTTGTTCTGAATCCTCAGTTTGCTCGTGCCATTGAATTGCACTTTCCTCCTGCCTGCCAGCCTCTGTGCCAGGCCCACCTAGCCAATTTTAATTTTTGGTAATTGTTGTTCTGAATCCTCAGTTTGCTCGTGCCATTGAATTGCACTTTCCTCCTGCCTGCCAGCGTGTTTTCCAGGCCCAACTAGCCAATTAGTGGCACCAATCATAATTCTTGTAACAGTATATAAAAAATTAAAAATCATAATTTTTTGGACTGCAAATATTCAGTCTCCTAGTGCCATTGAATTGCATTTTCCTCCTGCCTGGCAGCCTCTGTGCCAGGCCCAAACTAGCCACTTAGTGCCACCAATCCTAGTTGTTGTAACAGTATTGTTAATGTTTAAAATTCAAAAATTTTCTCTTGTGATTAATCAGTTTGCTTGTGCCATTGAATTGCACTTTCCTCCTGCCTGCCAGCCTCTGTGCCAGGCCCACCTAGCCAATTTTAATTTTTGGTAATTGTTGTTCTGAATCCTCAGTTTGCTCGTGCCATTGAATTGCACTTTCCTCCTGCCTGCCAGCGTGTTTTCCAGGCCCAACTAGCCAATTAGTGGCACCAATCATAATTCTTGTAACAGTATATAAAAAATTAAAAATCATAATTTTTTGGACTGCAAATATTCAGTCTCCTAGTGCCATTGAATTGCATTTTCCTCCTACCTGCCAGCCTGTGTGCCAGGCCGACTTTCAAAATATTTACACCAATCATATTTGTTGTCACAGTATTCTTAATAATTAAAAATTAAAATTTTTGGTAATTGTTGTTCTGAATCCTCAGTTTGCTCGTGCCATTGAATTGCACTTTCCTCCTGCCTGCCAGCCTGTGTGCCAGGCCCACCTAGCCAATTATTCCCAGCAATCATATTTATTTTAACAGTATTGCAAAAATTGTCAATCATCACTGTTTTGACTGTCAGTATTCAGTCTCCTAGTGTCCTTGAATTGCATTTACCAGCCTGTGTGCCAGGCCCAACTAGCCAATTAGTGGCACCAATCATAATTCTTGTAACAGTATAAAAAAAAATTAAAATTCATAATTTTTTGGGCTGCAAATATTCAGTCTACTAGTGCCATTGATTTGCAGTTTCCTCCGGCCTGCCAGCCTGTGTGCCAGGCACAAACTAGCCAATTAGTGCCACCAATCCTAGTTGTTGTAAAAGTATTGTTAATCTTTAAAATTCCAAATTGATCGCTTGTAATTCATCAGTTTGCTCGTGCCATTGAATTGCTTTTTCCTCCTGTCTGCCAGCATGTTTTCCAGGCCCAACTAGCCAATTAGTGGCACCAATCATAATTCTTGTAACAGTATATAAAAAATTAAAAATCATAATTTTTTGGACTGCAAATATTCAGTTTCCTAGTGCCATTGAATTGCATTTTCCTCCTGCCTGCCAGCCTGTGTGCCAGGCCGACTTTCAAAATATTTACACCATCAGTATTCTTAATAATTAAAATTAAAATTTTTGGTAATTGTTGTTCTGAATCCTCAGTTTGCTCGTGCCATTGAATTGCACTTTCCTCCTGCCTGCCAGCCTGTGTGCCAGGCCCACCTAGCCAATTATTCCCAGCAATCATATTTCTTTAACAGTATTGCAAACATTTTCAATCATCACTGTTTTGACTGTCAGTATTCAGTCTCCTAGTGTCCTTGAATTGCATTTACCTCCTGCCTGCCAGCCTGTGTGCAAGGCCGTCTTGCCAACTATTTACACCAATCATAATTGTTGTCACAGTATTGTTACTAATTAAAATTAAAAAAAAATTGATTGTTGTTCTTAATCCTCAGTTTGCTTGTGCCATTGAATTGCACTTTTCTCCTGCCTGCCAGCCTGTGTGCCAGGCCGACTTTCAAAATATTTACACCAATCATATTTGTTGTCACAGTATTCTCAATAATTAAAAATTTAAATTTTTCGTAATTGTTGTTCTGAATCCTCAGTTTGCTCGTGCCATTGAATTGCACTTTCCTCCTGCCTGCCAGCCTCTGTGCCAGGCCCACCTAGCCAATTTAAATTTTTGGTAATTGTTGTTCTGAATCCTCAGTTTGCTCGTGCCATTGAATTGCACTTTCCTCCTGCCTGCCAGCGTGTTTTCCAGGCCCAACTAGCCAATTAGTGGCACCAATCATAATTCTTGTAACAGTATATAAAAAATTTAAAATCATAATTTTTTGGACTGCAAATATTCAGTCTCCTAGTGCCATTGAATTGCATTTTCCTCCTGCCTGGCAGCCTGTGTGCCAGGCCCAAACTAGCCACTTAGTGCCACCAATCCTAGTTGTTGTAACAGTATTGTTAATCTTTAAAATTCAAAATTGTTCTCTTGTGATTCATCAGTTTGCTTGTGCCATTGAATTGCACTTTCCTCCTGCCTGCCAGCGTGTTTTCCAGGCCCAACTAGCCAATTAGTGGCACCAATCATAATTCTTGTAACAGTATATAAAAAATTAAAAATCATAATTTTTTGGACTGCAAATATTCAGTCTCCTAGTGCCATTGAATTGTATTTTCCTCCTGCCTGCCAGCCTGTGTGCCAGGCCGACTTTCAAAATATTTACACCAATCATATTTGTTGTCACAGTATTCTTAATAATTAAAAATTAAAATTTTTAGTAATTGTTGTTCTGAATCCTCAGTTTGCTCGTGCCATTGAATTGCACTTTCCTCCTGCCTGCCAGCCTGTGTGCCAGGCCCACCTAGCCAATTATTCCCAGCAATCATATTTATTTTAACAGTATTGCAAAAATTGTCAATCATCACTGTTTAGACTGTCAGTATTCAGTCTCCTAGTGTCCTTGAATTGCATTTACCTCCTGCCTGCCAGCCTGTGTGCCAGGCCGTCTTGCCAACTATTTACACCAATCATAATTGTTGTCACAGTATTGTTACTAATTAAAATTAAAAAATTTTTTATTGTTGTTCTTAATCCTCAGTTTGCTTGTGCCATTGAATTGCACATTTCTCCTGCCTGCCAGCCTGTGTGCCAGGCCGACTTTCAAAATATTTACACCAATCATATTTGTTGTCACAGTATTCTTAATAATTACAAATTAAAATTTTTGGTAATAGTTGTTCTGAATCCTCAGTTTGCTCGTGCCATTGAATTGCACTTTCCTCCTGCCTGCCAGCCTGTGTGCCAGGCCCACCTAGCCAATTATTCCCAGCAATCATATTTCTTTTAACAGTATTGCAAAAATTGTCAATCATCACTTTTTTGACTGTCAGTATTCACCTCCTGTCTGCCAGCCTGTGTGCCAAGCCGTCTTGCCAACTATTTACACCAATCATAATTGTTGTCACAGTATTGTTACTAATTAAAATTAAAAAAATTGGATTGTTGTTCTTAATCCTCAGTTTGCTCGTGTCATTGAATTGCACTTTTCTCCGGCCTGCCAGCCTGTGTGCCAGACCGACTTTCAAAATATTTACACCAATCATATTTGTTGTCACAGTATTCTTAATAATTAAAAATTAAAATTTTTTGTAATTGTTGTTCTGAATCCTCAGTTTGCTCGTGCCATTGAATTGCACTTTCCTCCTGCCTGCCAGCCTGTGTGCCAGGCCCACCTAGCCAATTATTTCCAGCAATCATATTTCTTTTAACAGTATTGCAAAAATTGTCAATCATCACTGTTTTGACTGTCAGTATTCAGTCTCCTAGTGTCCTTGAATTGCATTTACCTCCTGCCTGCCAGCCTGTGTGCCAGGCCGTCTTGCCAACTATTTACACCAATCATAATTGTTGTCACAGTATTGTTACTAATTAAAAATTATTATTTTTTTATTGTTGTTCTTAATCCTCAGTTTGCTCGTGCCATTGAATTGCACTTTTCTCCTGCCTGCCAGCCTGTGTGCCAGGCCGACTTTCAAAATATTTACACCAATCATATTTGTTGTCACAGTATTCTTAATAATTACAAATTAAAATTTTTGGTAATAGTTGTTCTGAATCCTCAGTTTGCTCGTGCCATTGAATTGCACTTTCCTCCTGCCTGCCAGCCTGTGTGCCAGGCCCACCTAGCCAATTATTCCCAGCAATCATATTTCTTTTAACAGTATTGCAAAAATTGTCAATCATCACTTTTTTGACTGTCAGTATTCACCTCCTGTCTGCCAGCCTGTGTGCCAAGCCGTCTTGCCAACTATTTACACCAATCATAATTGTTGTCACAGTATTGTTTCTAATTAAAATTAAAAAAAATTGGATTGTTGTTCTTAATCCTCAGTTTGCTCGTGTCATTGAATTGCACTTTTCTCCGGCCTGCCAGCCTGTGTGCCAGACCGACTTTCAAAATATTTACACCAATCATATTTGTTGTCACAGTATTCTTAATAATTAAAAATTTAAATTTTTGGTAATTTTTGTTCTGAATCCTCAGTTTGCTTGTGCCATTGAATTGCACTTTCCTCCTGCCTGCCAGCCTGTGTGCCAGGCCCACCTAGCCAATTATTCCCAGCAATCATATTTCTTTTAACAGTATTGCAAAAATTGTCAATCATCACTGTTTTGACTGTCAGTATTCAGTCTCCTAGTGTCCTTGAATTGCATTTACCTCTTGCCTGCCAGCCTGTGTGCCAGGCCGTCTTGCCAACTATTTACACCAATCATAATTGTTGTCACAGTATTGTTACTAATTAAAATTAAAACATTTTTTATTGTTGTTCTTAATCCTCAGTTTGCTCGTGCCATTGAATTGCACTTTTCTCCTGCCTGCCAGCCTGTGTGCCAGGCCGACTTTCAAAATATTTACACCTATCATATTTGTTGTCACAGTATTCTTAATAATTAAAAATTAAAATTTTTGGTAATTGTTGTTCTGAATCCTCAGTTTGCTCGTGCCATTGAATTGCACTTTCCTCCTGCCTGCCAGCCTGTGTGCCAGGCCCACCTAGCCAATTATTCCCAGCAATCATATTTCTTTTAACAGTATTGCAAAAATTGTCAATCATCACTGTTTTGACTGTCAGTATTCAGTCTCCTAGTGTCCTTGAATTGCATTTACCTCCTGCCTGCCAGCCTGTGTGCCAGGCCGTCTTGCCAACTATTTACACCAATCATAATTGTTGTCACAGTATTGTTACTAATTAAAAATTATTATTTTTTTATTGTTGTTCTTAATCCTCAGTTTGCTCGTGCCATTGAATTGCACTTTTCTCCTGCCTGCCAGCCTGTGTGCCAGGCCGACTTTCAAAATATTTACACCAATCATATTTGTTGTCACAGTATTCTTAATAATTAAAAATTAAAATTTTTGGTAATTTTTGTTATGAATCCTCAGTTTGCTTGTGCCATTGAATTGCACTTTCCTCCTGCCTGCCAGCCTGTGTGCCAGGCCCAACTTGCCAATTATTCCCAGCAATCATATTTCTTTTAACAGTATTGCAAAAATTGTCAATCATCACTGTTTTGACTGTCAGTATTCAGTCTCCTAGTGTCCTTGAATTGTATTTACCTCCTGCCTGCCAGCCTGTGTGCCAGGCCGTCTTGCCAACTATTTACACCAATCATAATTGTTGTCACAGTATTGTTACTAATTAAAATTAAAACATTTTTGATTGTTGTTCTTAATCCTCAGTTTGCTCGTGCCATTGAATTGCACTTTTCTCCTGCCTGCCAGCCTGTGTGCCAGGCTGACTTTCAAAATATTTACACCAATCATATTTGTTGTCACAGTATTCTTAATAATTAAAAATTAAAATTTTTGGTAATTGTTGTTCTGAATCCTCAGTTTGCTCGTGCCATTGAATTGCACTTTCCTCCTGCCTGCCAGCCTGTGTGCCAGGCCCACCTAGCCAATTATTCCCAGCAATCATATTTCTTTTAACAGTATTGCAAAAATTGTCAATCATCACTTTTTTGACTGTCAGTATTCAGTCTCCTAGTGTCCTTGAATTGCATTTACCTCCTGTCTGCCAGCCTGTGTGCCAGGCCGTCTTGCCAACTATTTACACCAATCATAATTGTTGTCACAGTATTGTTACTAATTAAAAAAAAATTTTTATTGTTGTTCTTAATCCTCAGTTTGCTCGTACCATTGAATTGCACTTTTCTCCTGCCTGCCAGCCTGTGTGCCAGGCCGACTTTCAAAATATTTACACCAATCATATTTGTTGTCACAGTATTCTTAATAATTAAAAATTAAAATTTTTGGTAATTTTTGTTCTGAATCCTCAGTTTGCTCGTGCCATTGAATTGCACTTTCCTCCTGCCTGCCAGCCTGTGTGCCAGGCCCAACTAGCCAATTAGTGCCAGCAATCATATTTGTTGTTACAGTATTGTTATTAATTAAAAATATTTTTTTTTTTATTATTCTGAATCCTCAGTTTGCTCTTGCCATTGAATTGCACTTTCCTCCTGCTTGCCAGCCTGTGTTCCAGGCCGTCTTGCCAACTATTTACACCAATCATAATTGTTGTCACAGTATTGTTACTAATTAAAATTAAAATATTTTTGATTGTTTTTCTGAATCCTCAGTTTGCTTGTGCCATTGAATTGCACTTTCCTCCTGCCTGCCAGCCTGTGTGCCAGGCCCAACTATCCAATTAGTGCCACCAATCATATTTCTTTTAACAGTATTGCAAAAATTGTCAATCATCACTGTTTTGACTGTCAATCTGCAATCTACTAGTGCCCTTGAATTGCATTTTCCTCCTGCCTGCCTGCCTGCCTTTGTGCCAGTCCCAACTAGCCAATTAGTGCCACCAATCATATTTATTGTAACAGGATTGGAATTTTTGTTAATCATAACTGTTTTGACTGTGATTCTTCAGTCTCCTAGTGCCATTGAATTGCAGTTTAATTTCTCCCAGCGTGTGTGCCAGACAGGCCCATTTGCCAACTAGTGCCAACAATCATATTTGTTGTCACAGTACTTTTAATATTTTAAAAAAATAACAATTTGTGATTTTTAAAACATCTGTCTTTTTTGTTGTTGTTAGTCTCACAGTGTATACTGTGCCCACTTGCACAGTGCCACCACTCATATAATTGGTGTAATAGTATTGTTAGTGTCCATTTTAAAAAAAATGACAGGCAGAGGCAGGCCACCCCGCAGGTTCCGTGGTCGTGGTCATGGTGCTGTGATTCCTTTAGACCCTACAAATATGCACATTGTTCAGACGCCGGGTGCCATGGGGGACGCGAAAACTTCTGAGGAGGACCTAGTTGAATGGCTAACACAGGACACCCAATCTTCTTCAGCTTCCGCTGCTAGTCCTCCTAACCTTGACGCAACATCTACGTCCAGATGTGCTTTGGGCAGGTCTCAAGTGACCAGTGCCACTCGCCCGCCTGTCGCCACCACCAACACTAGCACCACAGCCGCTTCACTTGATCTGTCACAGGAGTTATTGACACATCAGTTGGAAGAAATGAGTGATGTGCAACCATCATTGACAGAGGATGTAGATAATAGTGATCAGTCTCAGTCAGGCAGCATTACCGACATGGAGGTACGGTGTGATGATGATGATGTTGTACCCGCTGCTGCTTCCTTTCTTGATGTGTCAGATACAAGTGAAGACTTGCAGGCAGGCCTGCTGCTACCTCCTCTATTCCTCCTACTCCATCCTCTTCCATAATCTCTTCCTCAGCTGAGTCCTCTTCAACTTCGGTGTCTTGCTCCACATCTATGGCACCCCCCCAGCTCCCCAGGTACTATGCTATATCCCGGGTACGGCAGTGTCACAACGTCTTGGGGTTGACTTGCCTGAAAGCGGAGAGTCACACCGCACCAGCACTCCTGACCGCCCTGAATGCACAGGTGGATCAGTGGCTGACTCCACACCAACTGGAGATTGGCAAGGTTGTTTCTGACAATGGAAGTAATTTGGTGGCGGCATTGAAATTGGGCAAGTTGACACATGTGCCGTGCATGGCACATGTGTGTAATCTAATTGTACAACGATTTGTCCATAAGTACCCAGGCTTACAGGATGTCCTGAAGCAGGCCAGGAAGGTGTGTGGCCATTTCAGGCGTTCCTACACGGCCATGACGCACTTGTCCGATATCCAGCGTCGAAACAACCTGCCAGTGAGGCGCTTGATTTGCGACAGCCTGACACAGTGGAATTCAACACTCCTAATGTTTGACCGCCTGCTCCAACAAGAAAAAGCTGTTAATGAGTATTTGTATGACCGGGGTGCTAGGACAGCCTCTGGGGAGCTGGGGATATTTTTGCCAAATTACTGTAGGCTCATGCGTCCTTTTGAGGAGGTGACAACCTTGTCAGTCGCACCGAAGGCACCATCAGCGACATCATACCATTTGTTTTCTTCCTGGAGCGTGCCCTGCGAAGAGTGCTGGGTCAGGCAGTAGATGAACGTGAAGAGGAAGAGTTGTGGTGTCCATCACCCCCACAAACAGCCTTATCAGTATCGCTTGCTGGACCTGCGGCAACGCAGGAAGAGGATTGTGAGGAAGAGGAGTCAGAGGAGGAATGTGGCTTTGAGGAGGAGGAGGAGGAGGAAGACAGAGCACAACAGGCATCCCAGGGTGCTCGTTGTTGTCACCTCTCTGGTACCCGTGGTGTTGTACGTGGCTGGGGGGAAGAAGATACCCTCAGTGAGATCAGTGAGGACGAGGAACGGGACATGATTAGCTCGGCATCCAACCTTGTTCAAATGGGTTCTTTCATGCTGTCGTGCCTGTTGAGGGACCCTCGTATAAAAAAGCTGAAGGAGAACGACCTGTACTGGGTGTCCACGCTCCTTGACCCCCGGTATAAGCATAAAGTGCCTGAAATGTTACCAAATTCCCGCAAGTCGGAAAGGATGGAGCATTTTAAGAATAAATTAAAAACTATGCTTTACGCAGCGTATAAGGGTGATGTCACAGCACCACGGGAATGTAAAAGGGGAAGAGATTAAATTAATCCTCCTCCTCCCATGACCACGGCGGCAAGGACAGGATGCTCTTGTTGATGGAGGACATGCGTACCTTTTTAACTCCCATGCATCACCAGAGCCTTTCGGGATCCAGCCTTAGAGAAAGACTCAACCGACAGGTAGCAGACTACCTAGCTTTAACTGTGGATCTCGACACTGCAGGAGCGATGGACCCCTTGACTACTTTGTGTGCAGGCTCGACTTGTGGCCTGAGCTATCCCAATTTGCAATGGAACTTCTGGCCTGCCCCGCTTCAAGTGTCCTGTCCGAAAGGACTTTCAGTGCAGCAGGAGGTTTTGTCACTGAGAAGAGAAGTCGCCTAGGTCAAAAAAGCCTTGACTATCTCGCTTTTATAAAAATGAATGAGGGATGGATCCTGAAGGGACTGACATTGGGCGATACATTTGATTAAAAAAGGCCTGATGATGAGATGAGCTGACTTGGGCTACAACTGGTACACAGGCTGGCCTTTTTTTTTTTTATAAAGCCGGAGGACTTGCTTGACTTATCCGCCAACAACTAGTGTTCAAGCCACAAGCTTTTAGGGCACTTTATAAATGTTTTACAAACATCAATTTTTCTGGCCGCTGCTACAACAGTTGCTACAACAATACCCAAATTTTTCAGTCATTTGTACATTCCTAATTTTTCTGGCCTCTGCTGCTGCTCTGTGGGTACAAACTCAAATAAAAAAAATAAGGCACATAACAGTGATTAAACTGTTACGAATAGTACAACTTAGCACACCACTCATATTTGGTGGACCATTAAATTGAACGTGCAGTGCCCCAAATTTGAAGGCGGAGGACCGACCAAGCATCTTTATCCGTCTCTTGGTTGCTCTAAATTATCTCCGTGTTCCATCTATGCCATACCTGTACTCTATTGTGCAAAAGGGTGGCATTTGTGGTGTTTCATGCTGTTGTGCCTGTTGCGGGTCGTGGCCCATGGTATAAAAAGGCTGAAGGAGAATGACCTGTAATGGGTGCCCCAGCAAATTTTTAGAAAAATGTTCCCGGTTCCTCTCAATTATCTCCGGGTTTCTAAAATGGATGCCATACCTGTACTCGCTTGTGCAAAAGGATAGCATATGTGGTGGTGTTTCCTGCAGTTGTTTCTGTTGAGGGTGCTGGACCCTCTTATAAAAATGCTGAAGGAGAACGACCTGGAGTGGGTGTCCAAACATGTTTTTTTGGGCAATTTCACGTTTCCAAACAATTATCTCTGGGTTTCTAAAATCAATGCCGTACCAGTATTCTATTGTTCAAAAGGATGCCATATGTTCTCTTTCCTGCTGGTGTTTTGTTTGAGGGTCCTGGATCCTCTTATAAAAAGGCCTAAGGAGAAAGAAGTGTACCGGGTGTCCACTCAATGTTTTTTTCTATTTCCCATTTGCCCAAAATTATCTCTGGGTTTGTAAAATCAATGCTGTACCTGTACTCTATTGTTCAAAAGGATGCCATATGTTCTCTTTCCTGCTGGTGTTTTGTTTGAGGGTCCTGGATCCTCTTATAAAAAGACCTAAGGAGAAAGAAGTGTACTGGGTGTCCACTCAATGTATTTTTCTATTTCCCATTTGCCCAAAATTATCTCTGGGTTTGTAAAATCAATGCTGTACCTGTACTCTATTGTTCAAAAGGATGCCATATGTCCTCTTTCCTGCTGGTGTTTTGTTTGAGGGTCCTGGACCCTCTTCTAAAAAGGCCTAAGGAGAAAGAAGTGTACTGGGTGTACATCGAATCATTTTTTTGATTCAAATTTCCGGTTGCAACAAATTATCTCTGGGTTTCTAAAATCAATGCCTTTCCTGTAATCTATTTTTCAAAAGGATGCCATATGTCCTCTTTCCTGCTGGTGTTTTGTTTGAGGGTCCTGGACCCTCTTATAAAAAGGCCTAAGGAGAAAGAAGTGTACTGTGTGTCCATCGAATCATTTGTTTGATTCAAATTCCCGGTTGCAACAAATTATCTCTATTATTCAAAAGGATGCCATATGTCCTCTTTCATGCTGTTGTTTCTGTTGAGGCTCCGGGACCCTCTTATAAAAAGGCCTAAGGATAAATAAGTGTACTGGGTGTCTAATCAATGTTTTTTTAGATTTCCCGGTTGCAACAAATTATCTCTGGGTTTCTAAAACCAATGCCTTTCCTGTAATCTATTATTCAAAAGGATGCCATATGTCCTCTTTCATGCTGTTGTTTCTGTTGAGGCTCCGGGACCCTCTTATAAAAAGGCCAAAGGATAAAGAAGTGTACTGGGTGTCTAATCAATGTTTTTTTAGATTTCCCGGTTGCAACAAATTATCTCTGGGTTTCTAAAATCAATGCCTTTCCTGTAATCTATTATTCAAAAGGATGCCATATGTCCTCTTTCCTGCTGCTGGTTTTGTTGAGGGTCCTGGAGCCTCTGCTAAAATGGCCTATGGATAAATAAGTGTACTGGGTGTCTAATCAATGTTTTTTTAGATTTCCCGGTTGCAACAAATTATCTCTGGGTTTCAAAAATCAATGCCTTAAATGTAATCTATTGTTCAAAAGGATGCCATCCTGTAATCTATTATTCAAAAGGATGCCATATGTCCTCTTTCCTGCTGCTGTTTTTGTTGAGGGTCCTGGAGCCTCTTATAAAAAGGCCTAAGGATAAATAAGTGTACTTGGTGTCTAATCAATGTTTTTTTAGATTTCCCGGTTGCAACAAATTATCTCTGGGTTTCTAAAATCAATGCCTTTCCTGTAATCTAATTTTCAAAAGTATGCCATATGTCCTCTTTCCTGCTGCTGGTTTTGTTGAGGGTCCTGGAGCCTCTGCTAAAAAGGCCTAAGGATAAATAAGTGTACTGGGTGTCTAATCAATGTTTTTTTAGATTTCCCAGTTGCAACAAATTATCTCTGGGTTTCTAAAATCAATGCCTTAAATGTAATCTATTGTTCAAAAGGATGCCATATGTCCTCTTTCCTTTTTTTTTTTTTTAATTTTTTTTCTCGGTATTTTTGTTTATTTTAGAAAATTTAATGCACTTATAGGTTCACTAAGATTATGACTTTGCACACTGCCATTTTCCATGCAGCATTTTGACATGTCGTGTGATATGACTAGAAGAATGGTATGTTTTGAATCTGCTGAGCATAATAATAAAAAAAAAAATTAATTTAATTTAACTTGAGTTACTAACTGAAGCATGACTTCAGGAGTCAAGCGTGGTCCTAGGTAGTGGTTGTTAGCAGATTCTTTTCACTGCAAATTGCAATTGCCACAGCTTGCATAAAATGTGCGTCACCTCTCCAAATCTTACTTTTTAATGCCAATTGAAATTGCCACAGCTTGCACAACAGTAAATAAAATGTGCGTCACCACAGTCTCCAAATCTGATGTCAAATGTCCATGTACAAAAACACTGATAAAGTATTCCTTTCGGGGCGCAAAGAGATGGCTACCGGAACACTCCAGGAACTTCCCAAGAGTCGCTGTCTTGTGTTTCTGGTGATGTTGGAGACATCTGTGTAGTGTACAGGGAAACCAAAAATCCTCTCCATCTCTGTGCACCACAGGACGTCCTCCTTGTCATCCATAATTGCTGGCATTTTCATTGCTTCAAGAAGTTCAGCTTTTGTGGTGATAGTACAGACTTTAATAAACTTTGATTTCCTACCATACTCAAGACAATCTTGTAGTTCAAGCTTATGACTTGCTGTGGCCTGTCCATACCAGGAAGATTTAGACAGATGTAACGATCTCTGCTTGCAGGTGACACATTTTTAGCGTCAATCATCAAAGGGGTTGCGTGCAGAATATGGCAGATGGCCCCTTATTCACATGTTTGTCCAGAGCCACAACATTTTCAAACAGCCAGAAGAAAGGTCGGTTCTCACCAGCCTTAAGTCACGCTTCATTTACCAAATGCTAATATTAAAAAAATAGACAAACAGTGCCTTAAAAAAGACATTTGCGATATGGATTCACCAGAGCAAGGTCATTGCATTTACTTCCCACGATAACAAATTCAAAATGCCACAACTCCACAATCTTCCCCTTCACATTATTATTGTCACACTCCCTTGTACTCCTATGCCCAGCTCCCTGCTCTTGTTTTTGTTGAGGGTCCGGGACCCTCTTATAACAAGGCAAAAGGATAAAGAAGTGTACTGGGTGTCCAATCAATGTTTTTTTTTATTTCCCAGTTGCAACAAATTATCTCTGGGTTTCTAAAATCAATGCCTTACCTGTCATCTATTGTTCAAAAGGATGCCATATGTCCTCTTTCCTGCAGTTGTTTCTGTTGATGGTCTGGGACCCTCTTATAAAAAGTCCTAAGGATAAAGAAGTGTACTGGGTGTCCAATCAATGTTTTTTTCTATTTTCCTGTTCATATAAATTATCTCAGGGATTCTAAAATCAATGCGTTAACTGTAATCAATTGTTCAAAAGGATGCCATATGTCCTCTTTCCTGCTGTCGTTTCTGTTGAGGGTCCGGGACCCTCTTATAAAAAGGCCTAAGGATAAAGAAGTGTACTGGGTGTCCAATCATTTTTTTTTTCTATTTTCCTGTTCATATAAATTATCTCAGGGATTCTAAAATCAATGCGTTAACTGTAATCAATTGTTCAAAAGGATGCCATATGTCCTCTTTCATGCTGTTGTTTCTGTTGAGGCTCCGGGACCCTCTTATAAAAAGGCCTAAGGATAAAGAAGTTTACTGGGTGTCCAATCAATGTTTTTTTTTATTTCCCAATTGCAAAAAAATTATCTATGGGTTTATAAAATCAATGCCTTACCTGTCATCTATTGTTCAAAAGGATGCCATATGTCCTCTTTCCTGCTGTCGTTTCTGTTGAGGGTCCGGGACCCTCTTATAAAAAGGCCTAAGGATAAATAAGTTTACTGGGTGTCCAATGAATGTTTTTTTCTATTTCCCATTTGCCAAAAATTATCCCTGGGTTTCTAAAATCAATGATGTACCTGTACTCTATTGTTCAAAAGGATGCCATATGTCCTCTTTCCTGCTGTTGTTTTTGTTGAGGGTCCGGAACACTCTTCTAAAAAGGCCGAAGGAGAACGACCTGTACTGTACTGGGTGTCCAATCCTGTTTTTGTTTTCAATTTCACGGTTCATAATAAATATCGCTGTGTAACTAAAATCAATGCCATACCTGTACTCTATTGTTCAAAAGGATGGCATATGTGGTGTTTCATTCTGTTGTGGCTGTTGAGGGTCGTGGCCGTGGGACAACGTATAAAACGACTGAAGGAGAACGACCTGTACTGCCTTGCTGCTCCTTTTAGGCAGGCAAGCTCTTTGCATACATTCCCACAGACTCTGTAACGCATGCCTCTTTTAGGGAGAGGTGCAGCCATAATGCAGGGTCAGAACCTCTGCCTGCAACTGTTATACTCGATTTTGCAAAAGGAAGTAACCTTACCATGGTTCCCTGCACGCACGTATTGTTCTTATATTTTGGTGAGGGTAATCATGATGGCCATGTAGACCACCCTCGAGAGGCATGGAAGTAAGGGATGAGATGAAAGTGCTAAGAATAGTACAACTTGAAAACAAAGAGTTAGCCATGGGTGTTAGTGCAAGACCGCTTGGCTTTTTTTGGACTTTGGGTGCGGCTAATCATGCAGGCCATATAGAGCTGCCACCATTCGGTGTTGTATCAGCTATTAAACTAATAAGAACAGAACTACCAAAATACAGTCAATGAAGGGCCTTATGAAGACTGAGCCAAGGTTGGATTGTAGTATTTGGTTAGGCTAATCATGATGGCCATGTAGACCACCACAGAGAGTCCTGGAAGTAACAGGGATGATGAGATGAAAGTGCTAAGAATAGTACTACTTGAAACAACCGAGTTAGCCATGGGTGTTAATCCAAGACCGCTTGGCTTTTTTTTTGTTTGGGTGCAGCTAATCATGCAGGCCATATAGACCTGCCACCATTCGGTATTGTATCAGCTATTAAACTAATAAGAACAGAACTACCAAAATACAGCCAATGAAGGGCCTTATGAAGACTGAGCCAAGGTTGTATTGTAGTATTTGGTTTGGCTAATCATGATGGCCATGTAGACCACTACCGAGAGTCCTGGAAGTAACAGGGATGACATGAAAGTGCTAAGAATAGTACTACTTGAAACAACCGAGTTAGCCATGGGTGTTAATCCAAGACCTCTTGGCTTTATTTTTGTTTTGGGTGCAGCTAATCATGCAGGCCATATACAGCTGCCACCATTCAGTGTTGTATCAGCTATTAAACTAATAAGAACAGAACTACCAAAATACAGCCAATGAAGGGCCTTATGAAGACTGAGCCAAGGTTGGATTGTAGTATTTGGTTAGGCTAATCATGATGGCCATGTAGACCACCACCGAGAGTCCTGGAAGTAACAGGGATGAGATGAAAGTGCTAAGAATAGTACTACTTGAAACAACCGAGTTAGCCATGGGTGTTAATCCAAGACCGCTTGGCTTTTTTTTGGTTTGGGTGCGGCTAATCATGCAGGCCATATAGAGCTGCCACCATTCTGTGTTGTATCAGGTATTAAAATAATAAGAACAGTACTACCAAAATACAGCCAATGAAGGGCCTATGAAGACTGAGTAAAGGTTGGATTGTAGTATTTTGTTAGGGTAATCATGGTGGCCATGTAGACCACCCCCAAGAGGCCTGAAAGTAACAGGGATGAAAGTGCTAAGAATAGTACTAATTGAAACAACCAAGTTAGCCATGGGTGTTAGTCTAAGACCGCTTGGCTTTTTTTGGGGTTTGGGTGCGGCTAATTATGAAGGCCAGATAGACCTGCCACCATTCGGTGTTGTAATAGTTATTAAACTGCTAAGAACAGTACTACTTAACACAACCTAGTTAGTTACCATGGGTCCCAGAGCATATGTTTTGTTATTATATTTTGTAAGGGTAATCATGCAGGCCATATAGAACTCCCCCAATAGGGTGAGTAACAGGTATTGAAATGCTAAGAACAGTACTACTTAACACAAAGTTACCATGGGTCCCAGAGCATATGTCTTATTATTATATTTTGTTCAGTTAATCATGCAGGCCATATAGACCTCCCCCGATAGGGTGAGTAACAGGTATTAAAATGCTAAGAAGAGTACTACTTTACACAACCTAGTTACCATGGGTGCCAGACCGCATGTCTTGTTATTCTATTTTGTAAGGGTAATCATGCAGGCCATATAGATCTCCCCAGATAGGGTGAGTAACAGGTATTTAAATGCTAAGAACAGTACTAATTAACACAAGCTAGTTACCATGGGTCCCACACCGCGTGTCTTGTTGTTATACTTTGTCAGGGTAATCATGCAGGCCATATAGACCTCCCCCAAAAGGGTGTAACAGGTATTAAAATGCTAAGAACAGTACTAATTAACACAACCTAGTTACCATGGGTCACAGACCCAGAGCAGATGTCTTATTATATTTTGTATGGGTAATCATGCAGGCCGTATAGATCTCCCACGATAGGGTGAGTAACAGGTATTAAAATGCTAAGAAGAGTAATACTTAACACAACCTAGTTACCATGGGTCCTAGACCGCATGTTTTGTTATATTTTGTAAGGGTAATCATGCAGGCCATATAGACCTCCACCGATAGGGTGAGTATGAGTAACAGCTATTAAAATGCTAAGGACATTACTAATTAACACAACATAGTTACCATGGGTCACAGACCCAGAGCAGATGTCTTATTATTATATTTTGTATAGGTAATCATCCAGGCCGTATAAACCTCCCCAAATAGGGGGAGTTACAGAGATTAAAGTGCTAAGAATGGTACTACTTAAAACACAACCTAGTTAAAATGGGTCCCAGACCGCATGTCTTATTATTATATTTTTTCAGGGTAATCAGGCAGGTGCTAAGAAAAGTACTAATTAACACAAGCTAGTTACCATGGGTCCAACACCGTGTGTCTTGTTGTTATACTTTGTCAGGGTAATCAGGCAGGCCATATAGAACACACCCGATAAGGGGGGGGGACAGGGATTAAAGTGCTAAGAAAAGTACTAATTAACACAAGCTAGTTATCATGGGTCCAACACCGTGTGTCTTGATGTTATACTTTGTCAGGGTAATCATGCAGGCCATATAGACCTCCCTTGATAGGGGGAGTAACAGGGATTACAGTTCTAAGAATAGTACTACTTAAACACAACCTAATTAACATGGGTCCCAGACCAGATGTTTTCTTATTATACTTTGTCAGGCTAATCATGCAGGCCATATAGAGCTCCAACAAAAGGGTGGGTAAGAGGGATTCAAGTGATAAGAAAAGTTTTACTTAACACAACAAAATTACCATGGGTCCCAGACTGCGTGTCTTGTTGTTATACTTTGTCAGGGTAATCATAACCGCCATATAGACCTCCACCAATAGGGGGAGTTACAGGGCTGAAAGTGCGAAGAATAGTACTACTTAACACAACCTAGTTGGGTCCAAGACCGCATGTTTAATTATTAGACTTTATCAGGGTAATTATATATCTAAAAAATCTATCTATTTCTCTTCTATCGATTCTATCTAACTATCAATCTATGTATATCTATCTATCCTATCGATCGATCTATCTTCTGTCCGAACTGTTTTGAGACAGCCACTTGTGTTTCTGACAAATTTGAAGTAGGAGGACAGAACAATCATCTTCTTCCATCTCCCGGTTCCAAAAATGAAGGCCATATAGACCTCATCCGATAGGGGGAGTAACAGGTTGTAGTAAAATGTTAAGAATAGTACTACTTTACACACCACGGGTCACAGACCACATGTCTTATTGTTATACTCTGTCAGGGAAATTATATATATTTCAAATCGATTTATTTATATATCAAATCGATCGAACTATCAAACGTATCGATCAAATGTAGATTGCATCTATTGATCGATGTAATTCGTATCTATAAAATGTATATTACATATTTTGGGTGATGTCGTTCGTATCTATAAAATGTATATTGCATCTTTGATTCGATAACATTTGTATCTATCAAATGTATATTGCATCTATTGATCGATGTAATTCGTATCTATCAAATGTATATTGCATCTATTGAGCTATGTACAGTGTATCGATCATATGTATATTGCATCGATTGAGCTATGTAATCTATGTATCTATCTATCAAATCTATCTATCTTGTGGTTCTGCAAGTGGACTGTTTGCGGTTGATTGTGGTGCGTTACACTTGGAGTTTGCTCTGTCACTGTGATGCGGCCGTAACCCTTACACTACCTGATAGATACGACATCATTACTGATGTTTTAAAGCACGTTATTGCAAACAATTTGGGAATGTTAGGTTATTTAGGCCCTTTACGGGTTAAAAGCAGACTCTGCATAAACTATGTAATTTACCCTCCAGCATGCCACAGTCCAGGTGTTAGTAACCTTGAAACAACTTTTCCATCACTGTTGTGGCCAGAAAGAGTCCTTGTAGGTTTTAAAGTTCGCTTGCCTATTGAAGTCAATGGCGGTTCGCGGGTTCGCGAACAATACCGGAAGTTCGAGTCCGCCGTTCGCGAACCAAAATTTTTTTACGTTCGCGACATCACTATTGACAGGACTGCGGGGAGGGGAAGTGTTGAAGGGGCTATGGGGAGGGATGTGTTGAAGGGGCTGTGGGGAGGGAAGGTGTTGAAGGGGCTGTGGGTAGGGGATGCGTTGAAGGGGCTGCGGGGAGGGGATGTGTTGAAGGGGCTGTGAGGAGGGGAAGTGTTGAAGGGGCTGTGGGGAGGGGAAGTGTTGAAGGGGCTGCGGGGAGGAAAAGTGTTGAAGGGGCTTCAGGGAGTGGGATGTGTTGAAGGGGCTGCAGGGAGGGGAAGTGTTGAAGGGGCTGCGGGGAGGGGAAATGTTGAAGGGGCTGTGGGGAGGGGAAGTGTTAAAGAGGCTGCGGGGAGGGGATGTGTTGAAGGGGCTTCAGGGAGGGGATGTGTTGAAGGGGCTGCAGGGAGGGGAAGTATTGAAGGGGCTATTGGGAGGGGATATGTTGAAAGAGCTGCGGGGAGTGGATATGTTGACGGGGCTGCGGGGAGGGGGTTTGTTGAAAAGGCTTCAGGGAGGGGATGTGTTGAAAGGGCTGCAGGGAGGGGATGTGTTAAAGGGGCTGCGGGGAGGGGATGTGTTGAAAAGGATGCAGGGAGGGGATGTGTTGAAGGGGCTGCAGGGAGGTGATGTGTTAAAGGGGCTGCGGGAAGGTGATGTGTTAAAGGGGCTGCAGAGAGGGTATGTGTTGGCAGGGCTGCAAGGAGGGGAAGTTTTGAAGGGGCTGTGGGGAGGGGATGTGTTGAAGGGGCTATGGGAAGGGCATGTGTTGAAGGGGCTGTGGGGAGGGAAGGTGTTGAAGGGGCTGTGGGGAGGGGATGCATTGAAGGGGCTGCGGGGAGGGGATGTGTTGAAGGGGCTGCGGGGAGGGGAAGTGTTGAATGGGCTGTGGGGAGGGGAAGTATTGAAGGGGCTGCGGGGAGGGGATGTGTTGAAGGGGCTTCAGGGAGGGGATGCGTTGAAGGGGCTTCAGGGAGGGGATGTGTTGAAGGGGCTGCGGGGAGGGGAAGTGTTGAAGGGGCTGCGGGGAGGGGAAATGTTGAAGGGGCTGTGGGGAGGGGAAATGTTAAAGGGGCTGCGGGGAGGGTATGTGTTGAAAGGGCTTCAGGGAGGGGTTGTGTTGAAGGGACTGCAGAGAGGGGAAGTGTTGAAGGGGATGCGGGGAGGCAGTTTGTTGAAAAGGCTTCAGGGAGGGGATGTGTTGGAAGTGCTGCAGGGAGGGGATGTGTTGAAGGGGCTGCGGGGAGGGGATTTGTTGAAAAGGATGCAGGGGGGGGATGTGTTGAAGGGGCTGCGGGGAGGTGATGTGTTAAAGGGGCTGCAGGGAGGGGATGTGTTGAAGGGGCTGCGGGGAGGGGATGTGTTGAAAAGGTTGCAGGAAGGGGATGTGTTAAAGGGGCTGCAGGGAGGGGATGTGTTGAAGGGGCTGCGGGGAGGGGATGTGTTGAAAAGGTTGCAGGGAGGGGATGTATTGAAGGTGCTGCAGAGAGGGGATGTGTTGAAGGTGCTGAAGGTAGGGGATGTGTTGAAAAGGTTGCAGGGAGGGGATGTGTTGAAAAGGTTGCAGGGAGGTAGAATAAAATATGTCTGCAAAACTAGAAACTAGTGCAAGGTAAAGTTTGCTTAATAAGTTGCTATCTGGATGCTGTTCGCTCTCCCCACAAGATTCTCTGTTAGAGACAGCGTCATCACTTTTTGTAAGTAACAGCTTGTCACTTGATGGCAGTTCCAGGGTCTGCCTTTTTGGTAGCGAATCAAGGCAAGTGTGCCCATGTGACTTATCTCTTCATGCCAGTGAGTGTTGATAGCTAATTCACATCAGTTATAAAGTAAAACACACCTAGCATCATGTCTCTTGTTATATTAATAGTTTACTAGACAGAGGGATGCATCAGCAGGACGCTTACACAAAGGCACCATGAGTTTTTATATACATTTATTTTTTTTAGACACTTAACTACAATTAACTGTGATTTTTTTTAAGAAATTGTTCTTCCTTCTCTCTCCACCAGGAGGTGCTGTGGGACCATACAACCCAATTCTCATCTCAGGTGAGCATATAAACACATTAGCTGACATGATTCTCCTGTTGCACTGTTGAGTGAGAAGGTTAAGGAGAGGTCCATATCTCACAGTTACTGGCGCACAGACTGGCACTTCAATTGACATCTTGCTCGATCAATTATCCACATTACAACAGGATTCATTTCTCTGGGCAAAAATTACCAACCATACTAATTATCTAATTAACTGAGTAATCAGACATCACCTGGCAACTATCTCTATTCATCTAAAATTACCATATCTGCCTGTTAACTGCTGTCTGCCAGGGAACGCTGCAATGGAATATGCTGCAGCCCTCAGTGCTATCTGGGAGGGTTTGCCATGCTTTAGTCTCACCTGCCTGAGCTCACACTGAAGACCCATAGCATACACTGTAATATCTCCCATGTGTGGCTACTGTACCTTATATTTAGTTAGTGGAAATTATAACATCTTTTGTTACAGCCTCTGTGAATCAGCTAATAGCAGTGAAATGTGCGTGTTTTAGCTCAAACACAGGTAGATATTTGCTGCAGGGAGTTTGTTATAGTGAGACAGGCTCTGTACACTTCCCATGTTTGCTGATTATATAAATTGTATCACTGATGACATCACAGAAGGGCTTTTTAAATCCAATTTAAGCAATATTAAAGGGACATGAATGTTTTATATCAGTTCTATGGAATTATGCGACACTTTAGAAATAAATGATTATAATAATAATAATACCGTATTGATCAGATTACAAGTGGTGCACTAATGATAGCGCAGTCACAATACGCAATATCACTGGAACACGCTAACATTAGCGCATGACTTGATATTACAAGTCCATGGTAAAACGTGTTTACCAGAAAAGGGTTAGCACGGCTGACTTCACTCGAGTGCAACCTATACTTTTAATGGATATAGCAACCGCACTAACTTGTGCTGGTATTACAAGTTTAAAGTTTTATTCTGCGTTCGAGCGAAAGACGAAACTACGCTAGAATATTTATTGTGACTTCAGACCTGAAGCAAACTTTAAAGGCTACATTTGTTTTTCATAAAACACATTAAAATAATTTATTACACATAGTTTTTAATAAAATATATCATTTAAATATTAATAAAAAGTGTTTAAAAGGGATATGGTGAATGGCAAGGAATTTGACTGGAAATACATTGTAGTAGCCGGATTAGTCAAGTAGTTAAATATCAAAATAACAAGAGTATTGCAGGCAGACCTTTTGTAATGCAGCACTTAATTGCTGATATATACTGTTCATATATAGACATTTAGTGCTAGATTACAGTTGGAGCGCAATGCTCATGTGTGCTTGAATTGGGGCAAAAATTTGCCTTTTTATGTTTAAAATAATAAAAAGCATCATTAAATACTTTTTTGTCTATAGATATGTACAATACTTTGAATAATATGCATTGTACATAACTATGCATATCATTTAAACATTGACCCCTAATCTGTCATAACCTAAAACTAACTGTAGATGCCAAGGCCTTACACATAAATATTCAATATTTAAAATGATGCATTGTTATGTACAATGCATATTGTTTAAATATTTGCATATACATTAAAATGTAATTAATGTTGCTTGTTGTGTTTATTATTTGATATTAAAGACAGTATAATTCAACATAACTGCATTGCTGTTATGTAAAAATATAACTTAATGCTACTGACTACTATAACACAAATATATATTATCATATGTGTCTTTGTTATCACTAAGAAACTGTCAGGGTGCCAGGAATCAGACTGAGACGAGAAGTGCAAAAATAATCACACCTTTATTAATAGCAAAAAATAATAAAAAGTCCACAAGTCAAATAACAAGCTAGGAGTCAAAACCAGAGCAGGTAGTCAGACGAGCCGAGTCAGGAGCCAAAGCGAGTAGTCAGACGAGCTGGAATCAGGAACAGGGAGAACAGCAGAGTCAGGAACAAGCCAGGGATCAGGAACCAGGAGGGACGTCAGACAGCCAGGTAATACACAGGAACTCTCACAAACAGGTCTGAGACAACGCAAGGGCAAAGCATACTGAACAGAGGCCTTTAAATAATAAGTGATGACATCACAATTCTGAGACTGCAACCTGTCTCACATGGATGATGTACACCAGTCTGGCCATAAAAGGGCATGCAGGAAATGAGCAGCATCACACACTATGCACCAGAGTCAGCAAGAGAGGTGAGTAAAATGGCTGCCAGCAGCACATGGCAAACAAAGCAGGGAAAAAACCCTGACAGAAACACAACAAGCTAATATAAATACATTTTAATGTATATGCAATATACATGTATAACAGTTTAAATATTGAATAGCAATGCAAGGCCTGTTTACAATTAATCTACAATGTTTGAAATAAAATGCATGGTCATGTATAATGCATATTAGTTTAAGTATTGGATTTAATTATAATGTAGATATTCTTGCTTGATGTGTTTCTTATTTATATATATATATATATATATATATATAATATATATATATATATATATATAAAATAGATATGATATTTATGTTATAAAAGACAGTTGCATTATAATTATAGTAATACATAACTGCATGCCTGTTATGTAATAATACAATTGTGATATGAAAGCCTTTTGTAACATAAATATACATTTGAAAATATATATTTATGTTTACAATAAAAACAGAAGAAAAATTGAATAGAATACATTATATACAATAGTTAAAAGAATATGCATCATACATAAGAATGCATATTTTATAAATTGTAGATAAATGTACTATTAACTCCTAAGCTGCCCTAACCTAATCACCTAATCAACACCCATACAGGTATCGGGGGTGGTTAGGAGATTATAGCCTAAACTGCCACCTCCCAATGTAAACTAGAACTAAACTAACACCTAACCCCCCCTATAACAACCCACTCGATAAACTAAAACCCTAACGGCTAGATTTAGAGTTTTGTCGGTAACGACCCGCGTAGCTAACGCTGGCTTTTTTTCTGGCCGCACCTTTAAAATAACTCTGGTATTGAGAGTCCACAGAATGGCTGCGTTAGGCTCCAAAAAAGGAGCGTAGAGCATATTTAACGCAACTTCAACTCTCGATACCAGAGTTGCTTACGGACGCGGCCAGCCTCAAAAACGTGCTCGTGCACGATTCCCCCATAGAAAACAATGGGGCTGTTTGAGCTGAAAAAAAACCTAACACCTGCAAAAAAGCCACGTTCAGCTCCTAACGCAGCCCATTGTTTGCTATGGGGAAACACTTCCTAAGTCTGCACCTAACACTCTAACATGTACCCCGAGTCTAAACACCCCTAACCTTACACTTATTAACCCCTATTCTGCCGCCCCCCGCTATCGCTGACCCCTGCATATTATTATTAACCCCTAATCTGCCGCTCCGTAAACCGCCGCTACTTACATTATCCCTATGTACCCCTAATCTGCTGCCCCTAACACCGCCGACCCCTATATTATATTTATTAACCCCTAATCTGCCGCCCACAATGTCGCCTCCACCTGCCTACACTTATTAACCCCTAATCTGCCAACCGGACCGCACCGCTATTATAATAAAGTTATTAACCCCTAATCCGCCTCACTAACCCTATAATAAATAGTATTAACCCCTAATCTGCCCTCCCTAACATCGCCGACAACCTAACTTCAAACAATAGCTCACCGCTATTCTAATAAATGTATTAACCCCTAAAGCTAAGTCTAACCCTAACACTAACACCCCCCCTAAGTTAAATATAATTTAAATCTAACTAAATTAATTAACTCTTATTAAATAAATTATTCCTATTTAAAGCTAAATACTTACCTGTAAAATAAATCCTAATATAGCTACAATATAAATTAGAATTATATTATAGCTATTTTAGGATTTATATTTATTTTACAGGTAACTTTGTATTTATTTTAACCAGGTACAATAGCTATTAAATAGTTAAGAACTATTTAATAGCTAAAATAGTTAAAATAATTACAAAATTACCTGTGAAATAAATCCTAACCTAAGTTACAATTAAACCTAACACTACACTATCAATAAATTAATTAAATACAATACCTACAATTACCTACAATTAAACCTAACACTACACTATCAATAAATTAATTAAATACAATACCTACAAATAACTACAATTAAATAAACTAACTAAAGTACAAAAAATAAAAAAGAACTAAGTTACAAAAAAATAAAAAAATATTTACAAACATAAGAAAAATATTACAACAATTTTAAACTAATTACACCTACTCTAAGCCCCCTAATAAAATAACAAAGCCCCCCAAAATAAAAAATGCCCTACCCTATTCTAAATTACTAAAGTTCAAAGCTCTTTTACCTTACCAGCCCTGAACAGGGCCCTTTGCGGGGCATGCCCCAAAGAATTCAGCTCTTTTGCCTGTAAAAAAAAACATACAATACCCACCCCCCAACATTGCAACCCACCAACCACATACCCCTAATCTAACCGAAACCCCCCTTAAATAAACCTAACACTAAGCCCCTGAAGATCGTCCTACCTTGTCTTCACCATGCCAGGTATGACCGTCCGTTCCAGGCTCCGATATCTTCATCTAAGCCCAAGCGGGGGCTAGACATCCATCATCCGACGGCTGAAGAAGTCCAGAAGAGGCTCCAAAGTCTTCATCCTATCCGGGAAGAAGAGTAGATCCGGACCGGCAACCATCTTCTTCCAAGCGGCATCTTCTATCTTCATCTGATGAGGACCGGCTCCATCTTGAAGACCTCCACCGCGGACCCATCTTCTTCCCGACGACTCCCCGACGAATGACGGTTCCTTTAAGGGACGTCATCCAAGATGGCGTCCCTCGAATTCCGATTGGCTGATAGGATTCTATCAGCCAATCGGAATTAAGGTAGGAAAATTCTGATTGGCTGATGGAATTAGCCAATCAGAAATCAAGTTCAATCCGATTGGCTGATTCAATCAGCCAATCAGATTGAGCTCGCATTCTATTGGCTGTTCTGATCAGCCAATAGAATGCAAGCTCAATCTGATTGGCTGATCGGATCAGCCAATCGGATTGAACTTGATTCTGATTGGCTGATTCCATCAGCCAATCAGAATTTTCCTACCTTAATTCCGATTGGCTGATAGAATCCTATCAGCCAATTGGAATTCGAGGGACGCCATCTTTGATGACATCCCTTAAAGGAACCGTCATTCATCGGGAAGTCGTCGTCGGAAGAAGATGGGTCCGCGGTGGAGGTCTTCAAGATGGAGCCGGTCCTCATCGGATGAAGATAGAAGATGCCGCTTGGAAGAAGATGGTTGCCGGTCCGGATCTACTCTTCTTCCCGGATAGGATGAAGACTTTGGAGCCTCTTCTGGACTTCTTCAGCCGTCGGATGATGGATGTCTAGCCCCCGCTTGGGCTTAGATGAAGATATCGGAGCCTGGAACGGACGGTCATACCTGGCATGGTGAAGACAAGGTAGGAAGATCTTCAGGGGCTTAGTGTTAGGTTTATTTAAGGGGGGTTTGGGTTAGATTAGGGGTATGTGGGTGGTGGGTTGTAATGTTGGGGGGGTATTGTATGTTTTTTTTTACAGGCAAAAGAGCTGAATTCTTTGGGGCATGCCCCGCAAAGGGCCCTGTTCAGGGCTGGTAAGGTAAAAGAGCTTTGAACTTTAGTAATTTAGAATAGGGTAGGGCATTTTTTATTTTGGGGGGCTTTGTTATTTTACTAGGGGGCTTAGAGTAGGTGTAATTAGTTTAAAATTGTTGTAATATTTTTCTTATGTTTGTAAATATTTTTTTATTTTTTGTAACTTAGTTCTTTTTTATTTTTTGTACTTTAGTTAGTTTATTTAATAGTAGTTATTTGTAGGTATTGTATTTAATTAATTTATTGATAGTGTAGTGTTAGGTTTAATTGTAGGTAATTGTAGGTATTGTATTTAATTAATTTATTGATAGTGTAGTGTTAGGTTTAATTGTAACTTAGGTTAGGATTTATTTTACAGGTAATTTTGTAATTATTTTAACTATTTTAGCTATTAAATAGTTCTTAACTATTTAATAGCTATTGTACCTGATTAAAATAAATACAAAGTTACCTGTAAAATAAATATTAATCCTAAAATAGCTATAATATAATTATAATTTATTTTGTAGCTATATTAGGATTTATTTTACAGGTAAGTATTTAGCTTTAAATAGGAATAATTTATTTAATAAGAGTTAATTTATTTCGTTAGATTTAAATTATATTTAACTTAGGGGGGTGTTAGTGTTAGGATTAGACTTAGCTTTAGGGGTTAATCCATTTATTAGAATAGCGGCGAGATTCGGTCGGCAGATTAGGGGTTAATAATTGAAGTTAGGTGTCAGCGATGTTAGGGAGGGCAGATTAGGGGTTAATACTATTTATTATAGGGTTATTGAGGCGGGAGTGAGGCGGATTAGGGGTTAATAACTTTATTATAGTAGCGGTGAGATCCGCTCGGCAGATTAGGGGTTAATAAGTGTAGGTAGCTGGCGGCGACGTTGAGGGGGGCAGTTTAGGGGTTAATAAATATAATATAGGGGTCGGCGGTGTTAGGGGCAGCAGATTAGGGGTACATAAGGATAACGTAGGTGGCGGTCGGCAGATTAGGGGTTAAAAAAATGTAATCGAGTGGCGGCGATGTGGGGGTACCTCGGTTTAGGGGTACATAGGTAGTTTATGGGTGTTAGTGTACTTTAGAGCACAGTAGTTAAGAGCTTTATAAACCGGCGTTAGCCCAGAAAGCTCTTAACTACTGACTTTTTTCTGCGGCTGGAGTTTTGTCGTTAGAATTCTAACGCTCACTTCAGCCACGACTCTAAATACCGGAGTTAGAAAGATCCCATTGAAAAGATAGGATACGCAATTGACGTAAGGGGATCTGCGGTATGGAAAAGTCGCGGCTGAAAAGTGAGCGTTAGACCCTTTTTTGACTGACTCCAAATACCGGCGGTAGCCTTAAACCAGCGTTAGGAGCCTCTAACGCTGGTTTTCATGGCTACCGCCAAACTCCAAATTTAGGCCTAAGTTACAATAAAAAAAAAATCTAAGTTACAAAAAATAATAAAGTACAGTATCCAAAATAAAAAAACACACCATTAAACCTAACACTAATCGACATGTCTGATAAATTAAAAACTGATTTATATTTGCAGTGGGTATGTGGCAGTATAGGGGTTAATAGGATAGATACTTACTGTGGGTATATTGTGGTTTAGATGTTAATAGGATAGATACTTGCGGTGGGTATGTGGTGGTTTAGATGTTAATAGGATAGATACTTGTGGTGGGCAAGTGGAGGTATAGGGGTTGATAGGACAGATACTTGCAGTGGGTATGTGGCGGTATAGGGGTTAATAGGATAGAATTTTGTAGTGGGTATGTGGTGGTATAGGGGTTAATAGGATAGATACTTGTGGTGGATATGTGGCAGTATAGGGGTTAATAGAATAGATACTTGCAGTGGGTTTATGGTGGTTTAGATGTTAATAGGATAGAATTTTGTGGTGAGTATGTGGTGGTATAGGGGTTAATAGGATAGATACTTGCGGTGGGTATGTGGCAGTATAGGGGTTGATAGGACAGATACTTGCAGTGGGTATGTGGCGGCATAGGGGTTAATAGGATAGATAATTGCGGTGGGTATGTGGTGGTTTCAAAGTTAATAAGATAGATACTTGTGGGTATGTGGAGGTATAGAGGTTAATAGGATAGATACTTGCGGTGGGTATGTCACGGTCAGGGCCGGACTGGGAAATCAGACCAGCCCTGGAAATTTGTATAGACTGGTCCAGCCCCGCCCCCTCTGAGTCAACCCCACCCCTTTCATCTTAACCCCGCCCTTCCGTATATTTGACAATAGCTACAATAGTGACTGATATAATCCATTAAAAGTTACTCTCTGTAAAAGTCACATTTGGGGCATAAAAGAGACTGCTTCCTGGGCCTGGTCGCAACTTTTCGCGACCCTGAAAGTTCCACCACTGCCCTATATATCAGCTATATACCCAATTGAGATGTCAGATCATACTAACCAATGCCTTAGTGAATGGGATGTTGTGCTATAGGACTTCATTACATATACAGCAAAGTAAAATGCATGTAGTGTGTTGCTACAGCCCTTAGCTTGTGAGCACTAACGCCTAGATTTAGAGTTCTGCGTTAGCCGTCAAAAGCAGCGTTAAGGGGTCCTAACGCTGCTTTTGGCCGCCCGCTGGTATTTAGAGTCAGGCAGAAAAGTGTCTAACGCTCACTTTCAAGCCGCGACTTTTCCATACCGCAGATCCCCTTACACCAATTGGGTATCCTATCTTTTCAATGGGATCTTCATAACGCTGATATTTAGAGTCTTGGCTGAAGTGAGCGGTAGACCCTCTACCGACAAGACTCCAGTCGCAAAAAAAAGTCAGTAGTTAAGAGCTTTATGGGCTAACGCCGGTTTATAAAGCTCTTAACTACTGTGCTCTAAAGTACACTAACACCCATAAACTACCTATGTACCCCTAAACCGAGGTCCCCCCACATCGCCACCACTATAATAAATATTTTTAACCCCTAATCTGCCGACCGCACACCGTCGCCACCTACATTATCCCTTTGAACCCCTAATCTGCTGCCCCTAACATCGCCAACACCTACATAATATTTATTAACCCCTAATCTGCCGACCGGACCTCGCCGCCACTATAATAAATATATTAACCCCTAAACCGGCGCACTCCCGCCTCGCAAACCCTATAATAAATAGTATTAACCCCTAATCTGCCCCCCCCCAACGTCGCCGCCACCTAACTTCAAGTATTAACCCCTAATCTGCCGACCGGACCTCTCCGCTACTATAATAAATGTATTAACCCTAAAGCTAAGTCTAACCCTAACACCCCCCTAAATTAAATATAATTTTAATCTAATTTTAATCAGCCAATCAGATTTTTCCTACCTTAATTCCGATTGGCTGATAGAATCCTATCAGCCAATCGGAATTCAAGGGACGCCATCTTGGATGACGTAATTTAAAGGAACCTTCATTCGGCGAGTAGGCGTCGGTTGAAGAGGATGGATCCGCGTCGGCTGGAAGAAGATGGCTCCGCTCCACTCCGCTCCGGATGGATGAAGATAGAAGATGCCGCTTGGTTGAAGATGTCTGCCGCTCCGGATGTCCTCTTTTGGTCCATCGGTACCCGGCTGGGTGAACACGACTCAAGGTAGGGAGATCTTCAGGGGGATAGTGTTAGGTTTATTTAAGGGGGGTTTGGGTTAGAGTAGGGGTATGTGGGTGGTGGGCTTTAATGTTGGGGGGGGTTGTATTTTTTTTTTACAGGCAAAAGAGCTGATTACTTAGGGGCATAGTTATTTTATCAGGGGGCTTAGAGTAGGTGTAATTAGCCTAATATTCTTGTAATTTTTTTTTATTTTTTTTTGTAATTTAGTGTTTTGTTTTTTTTGTAATTTAGTTTATTTTATTTAATTGTATGTAATTGTAGGTAATTTATTTAATTAATTTATTGATAGTGTAGTGTTAGGTTTAATTGTAACTTAGGTTAGGATTTATTTTACAGGTAATTTTGTAATTATTTTAACTAGGTAGCTATTAAATAGTTAATAACTATTTAATAGCTATTGTACCTAGTTAAAATAAATACAAAGTTGCCTGTAAAATAAATATAATTCCTAAAATAGCTACAATATAATTATTTGTTATATTGTAGGTTATATTGTAGCTATATTAGGGTTTATTTTACAGGTATTTAGTTTAAATGGCAATACTTTAGTTAATAAGAGTTCATTTATTTCGTTAGATTAAAATTATATTTAATTTTAGGAGGGTGTTAGGGTTAGGGTTAGACTTAGCTTTAGGGGTTAATACATTTATTATAGTAGCGGCGAGGTCCGGTCGGCAGATTAGGGGTTAATACTTGAAGTTAGGTGGCAGCGACATTGGGGGGGGCAGATTAGGGGTTAATACTATTTATTATAGGGTTTGCAAGGTGGGAGTGCAGCGTTTTAGGGGTTAATAACTTTATTAGAGTAGTGGCGAGGTCCGGTCGGCAGATTAGGGTTTAATAAGTGTAGATAAGGTAGCAGTGACGTTGGGGGGGCAGATTAGGGGTTAATAAATATAATATAGGGGTCGGCGATGTTAGGGGCAGCAGACTAGGGGTACATAGGTATAATGTAGGTTGCGGCGGTGTCCGGAGTGGCAGATTAGGGGTTAATAGTATAATGCAGGTGTCAGCGATAGCGGGGGCGGCAGATTAGGGGTTAATAAGTGTAAGGTTAGGGGTGTTTAGACTCGGGGTTCATGTTAGGGTGTTAGGTGCAGACTTAGAAAGTGTTTCCCCAGAGGAAACAATGGGGCTGCGTTGGGAGCTTAACGCTGCTTTTTTGCAGGTGTTAGGGTTTTTTTTATCCCAAACTGCCCCATTGTTTCCTATGGGGGAATCGTGCACAAGCACGTTTTGCAAGCTTACCGCTACCGTAAGCAACGCTGGTATTGAGAGTTGAAGGGAAGGTAAATTCTGCTCAACGCTCCCTTTTTGGAGTCTAACGCAGCCCTTCAGACAACTCTAAATACCAGCGTTGTCTTAAGGGTGCGTTGGGAAAAAAAGCTGCGTTAGCTATGCGGGGTCTTTACCGACAAAACTCTAAATCTAGCCGTATGTTAGTTGTGACACAATTATTGTCATCAGATCAATGGGTTTTGACAAACCTTTATTTATTTTTATTCTTTTTGCTATGCTTTTACTTTATTATTACAGTTAAGTCTTGAAATTTCTCAGACAGGAATTGTGACAATGAGCCCATACATAGTCACATACTCACACAGTCACATACTCACACAGTCACATACTCACACAGTCACATACTCACACAGTCACATACTCACACAGTCACATACTCACACAGCATGTCAACAGTCACATACTCACACAGTCACATACTAACACAGTCACATACTCACACACTCACATACTCACACAGTCACATACTCACACAGTCACATATTCACACAGTCACATACTCACACAGTCACATACTCACATATTCACACAGTCACATATTCACACAGTCACATACTAACACAGTCACATATTCACACAGTCACATATTCACACAGTCACATACTCACATACTCACACACTCACATATTCACACAGTCATATACTAACACAGTCACATACTCACACACTCACATACTAACACAGTCACATATTCACACAGTCACATACTCACACACTCACATACTAACACAGTCACATACTCACACAGTCATATACTCACACACTCACATACTCACACACTCACATACTAACACAGTCATATACTAACACAGTCACATACTCACACAGTCATATACTAACACACTCACATACTCACACAGTCATATACTCACACAGTCACATACTCACACAGTCACATACTAACACAGTCACATACTAACACAGTCATATACTAACACAGTCACATACTCACACAGTCATATACTAACACACTCACATACTCACACAGTCATATACTCACACAGTCACATACTCACACAGTCACATAATAACACACTCATATACTAACACACTCACATACTAACACAGTCACATACCAAAAAGACATCAGACAGGATACCTGCCTATGTGTGAGCTACATATGATGTAGGAAGATGACCTTTTGTATTCCCTGAACAATTACACGGATATTGTGTTTGTCCAAAACTGTATGGATTTGCTAAAAACTCAGCAATATAATTACCCAGAGTTTTTTTGCAGGAAAATTACAGGCATTTTTTCCTTTTCTGTTTGAATTACATACAGTACTTAAGTTACAGGGGCTGTTGATGTGTTATTAGTTTATATACTAAAAACAGCAAAGCCAACATTAATTTTTGCAATTCTGGAGCAGATGGAGAAATTACTATGATTTTTATTGTTATTTCTTTTCAGTTTTTGGGCTGTAAATATTTTCTAAGGGATATTTCTTCTTGTGCTAAACACTGTTCTTACTGACAGAGATTGCAAACAATGAATTGGTATTGTACAGATAGATTCCTCTCGCTTTGTGCGTAAACCTAAGATACGTAGACAGAAGCTTTAACAAGAGGCTCTGATCTGTTGCTTATGTCCGATGCTCCCGAGTCCTGGATCTTCTCCACCTCACCCTGTATCATATGCACCACGAAGCAAGGAAGTGCCACACTCGCCCCACCCAAAGGGCGGTCCTGACCGGCACTGCTAAGTAAGTTATTAGTGCCAGTGGTGAGTCCACCCTCGAAGTTCAGATTTTTCCTGCTCTCTACACTGAAGGATTTTCGATACTCCACTATGTAACATGTGTGAGACGCCGGTCGGCCACGCATTCCCTGGCCTCATCCAGTGACAGACTGAGCTGTGAGTGACAGACAGACACAGACTCAGTCTGATTGCTTTGTAGTAGGTTGTGTTGCGGACAGAGGGGGTTATTGGTTACTGTTAGACACAGTAGCACTGCCACGCCCACACTAGTCTATCAACAATGATATCGCATTTGCATAAAAAAAATTGCTTATTAATTGCTGCTTTCTACTGCAGCAGTTGAGCCAGCCAGAGCAGCCCAGCTGAGCTGCCGGCCGGCCACCCACCGAGATTTTTCCTGGTATCCCGGATGCCCAATCCGGCCCTGGTCGCAGTATAGGGGTTAATAGGATAGGTAATTGCTGTGGGTATGTGGTGGTTTTGGGGTTAATAGGATAGATAATTGCGGTGGGTATGTGACAGTTTAGATAGTTATTAGTGTAGTGTTAGTTTGCGATCACGGGGTACTTCGGTTTAGGTGTATTAGGATTAGTGCTTAGGCAGACGGCAATTCTATTCCAAGTGATACTTTTACTATACATCGCCAATATGGGTGGTGATACTGGGTGTTAAATATAGCCAGCATCGCTGACCAATGGCGTGTATAGTAAATGCCTCTTGGCAATGCCGCTATGTCAGGAGCTTGGAATATTCTGACAAGCTTGCTCGACATAGCGGCAGATCCTTTGGAATATTGTGCCACCTTGTAGCACTTTCAATCATCAGGGCCTTATTGTATGCACAGACCTTTTGTAATGAGGCACTTAATTACTTATATATACTGTGCTTATATAAACATTTATCATGTGTGCAGACCTTTTGTAATGAGGTACCTTAATTACTGATATATACTGTGCATATATAGGGGCCTAGTTATCAAGCCGTCAACCTCAAATACGCTGGAATTCTGCAGCGTATTTGTGGCAAGGCTGATTCGCCTTAGTTATCAAAGGCTTCAGACCGGCAAAAGTAGAATTTTGTGACGTAAGCTTCGATCCGCCGACACAGATCGATTCCTACGTCACTCCAGATGTTCCGCACAGAAGTGCGGCACAATCTCACTACTTTTGCTAGTTATCAAAAAACTAGCAGGTACGCTCGGCACTTTTACGGCCCAGCGTACCTGGTTTTCAATCCGCCAGCCTGGAGGCGGCGGATCCCATAGGAATCAATGGGAGTCTGACCATAGCGAAAGTACAAGTTCGCTGCTGCCAGATATCCCATTGATTCCTATGGGAGCTGTCTACACCTAACACCCTAACATGTACCCCGAGTCTAAACACCCCTAATCTGCCCCCCCTACACCGCCGCAACTAAATAAAGTTATTACCCCCTAAACCGCCGCTCCCGGAGCCCACCGCAACTATAATAAATGTCTTAACCCCTAAACCGCCGCTCCCGGAGCCCACCGCCACCTACATTATACCTATTAACCCCTATCCTGCCCCCCCATACCGCCGCCCTCTGTAATAAAGTTATTAACCCCTATCCTGCTGATCCCGCACCTCGCCGCAAATAAATAAATAGTTTAACCCCTAAACCGCCGCTCCCTGAACCCACCGCAACCTATCTTAAATTTATTAACCCCTATCCTGCCCCCCCTACACCGTCGCCACTTATAATAAATTTATTAACCCCTATCCTGCCCCCCACTACACCGCCGCCACTGTAATAAAATTATTAACCCCTAAACCTAAGTCTAACCCTAACACCCCCCTAACTTAAATATTAATTAAATACATCTAAATCATATTTATATTATTAACTAAGTTAATCCTATTTAAAACTAAATACTTACCTATAAAATAAACCCTAATATAGCTACAATATAAATAATAATTATATTGTAGCTATCTTAGGATTTATTTTTATTTTACAGGTACCTTTCAATATATTTTAACTAGGTACAATAGCTATTAAATAGTTATTAACTATTTAATAGCTTACCTAGCTAAAATAAAGAGAAATTAACCTGTAAAATAAAAACTAACCTAAGTTACAATTACACCTAACACTACACTATATTTTAATAAATTATTTCTATTTAAAACTAAATACTTACCTGTAAAATAAACCCTAATATAGCTACAATATAATTAATAATTACATTGTAGCTATCTTAGGATTTATATTTATTTTACAGGTAACTTTGTATTTATTTTAGCTAGTTAGAATAGTTATTAAATAGTTATTAACTATTTAATAACTACCTAGCTAAAAGAAATACAAAATTACCTGTAAAATAAATCCTAACGTAAGTTACAATTAAACCTAACACTACACTATCATTAAATTAATTAATTAAACTACCTACAAATAACTACAATTAAATACAATTACATAAACTAACTAAAGTACAAAAAATAAAAAAAGCTAAGTTACAAAAAATAAAAAATAAAAGTTACAAACATTTAAAAACATATTACAACAATTTTAAGCTATTTACACCTAATCTAAGCCCCCTAATAAAATAACAAACCCCCCCAAAATAAAAAAATGCCCTACCCTATTCTACATTAAAAAGTAAACAGCTCTTTTGTCTTACCAGCCCTTAAAAGGGCCTTTTGTGGGGGCATGCCCCAAAGTTTAGCTCTTTTGCCTGTAAAAGAAAAATACAACCCCCCCAACATTAAAACCCACCACCCAAATACCCCTAATCTAACCCAAACCCCCCTTAAAATAACCTAACACTAATCCCCTGAAGATCATCCTACCTTTAGTTGTCTTCACTCAGCCGAGCCACCGATGGAACTGAAGAGGACATCCGGACCGGCAGAAGTTATCCTCCAAGGGGCGCTGAAGAAATCTTCCATCCGATGAAGTGATCCTCCAAGCAGCGCAGAAGAAATCTTCCATCCGGGCGAGGTCATCTTCCAAGAGGCGCTGAAGAAGTCTTCTATCCGGGCGAGGTCATCGTCGAAGCCGGGTCTTGAATCTTCATCCCGCCGACGCGGAACATCCTCCTTTCCCGACGAACTACCAACGAATGAAGGCTCCTTTAAGGGACGTCATCCAAGATGGCGTCCCTTCAATTCCGATTGGCTGATAGGATTCTATCAGCCAATCGGAATTAAGGTAGGAAAAATCTGATTGGCTGATGGAATCAGCCAATCAGATTCAAGTTCAATCCGATTGGCTGATCCAAACAACCAATCAGATTGAGCTTGCATTCTATTGGCTGATCGGAACAGCCAATAGAATGGATCAGCCAATCGGATTGAACTTGAATCTGATTGGCTGATTCCATCAGCCAATCAGATTTTTCCTACCTTAATTCCGATTGGCTGATAGAATCCTATCAGCCAATCGGAATTGAAGGGACGCCATCTTGGATGACGTCCCTTAAAGGAGCCTTCATTCGTCGGTAGTTCGTCGGGAAAGGAGGATGTTCCGCGTCGGCGGGATGAAGATTCAAGACCCGGCTCGCCCGGATAGAAGACTTCTTCAGCGCCTCTTGGAAGATGACCTCGCCCGGATGGAAGATTTCTTCAGCGCCGCTTGGAGGATCACTTCATCGGATGGAAGATTTCTTCAGCGCCCCTTGGAGGATAACTTCTGCCGGTCCGGATGTCCTCTTCAGTTCCATCGGTGGCTCGGCTGAGTGAAGACAACTAAAGGTAGGATGATCTTCAGGGGATTAGTGTTAGGTTATTTTAAGGGGGGTTTGGGTTAGATTAGGGGTATGTGGGTGGTGGGTTTTAATGTTGGGGGGGGTTGTATTTTTCTTTTACAGGCAAAAGAGCTGAACTTTGGGGCATGCCCCCACAAAAGGCCCTTTTAAGGGCTGGTAAGGCAAAAGAGCTGTTTACTTTTTAATGTAGAATAGGGTAGGGCATTTTTTTATTTTGGGGGGGGTTTGTTATTTTATTAGAGGGCTTAGATTAGGTGTAAGTAGCTTAAAATTGTTGTAATATGTTTTTAAATGTTTGTAACTTTTATTTTTTATTTTTTGTAACTTAGCTTTTTTTATTTTTTGTACTTTAGTTAGTTTATGTAATTGTATTTAATTGTAGATATTTGTAGGTAGTTTAATTAATTAATTTAATGATAGTGTAGTGTTAGGTTTAATTGTAACTTAGGTTAGGATTTATTTTACAGGTAATTTTGTATTTCTTTTAGCTAGGTAGTTATTAAATAGTTAATAACTATTTAATAACTATTCTAACTAGCTAAATATAAATCCTAAGATAGCTACAATGTAATTATTAATTATATTGTAGCTATATTAGGGTTTATTTTACAGGTAAGTATTTAGTTTTAAATAGGAATAATTTATTAAAGTATAGTGTAGTGTTAGGTGTAATTGTAACTTAGGTTAGTTTTTATTTTACAGGTTAATTTCTCTTTATTTTAGCTAGGTAAGCTATTAAATAGTTAATAACTATTTAATAGCTATTGTACCTAGTTAAAATAAATTGAAAGTTACCTGTAAAATAAAAATAAATCCTAAGATAGCTACAATATATTTATTATTTATATTGTAGCTATATTAGGGTTTATTTTATAGGTAAGTATTTAGTTTTAAATAGGATTAACTTAGTTAATAATATAAATATGATTTAGATGTATTTAATTAATATTTAAGTTAGGGGGGTGTTAGGGTTAGTGTTAGACTTAGGTTTAGGGGTTAATAATTTTATTACAGTGGCGGCGGTGTAGTGGGGGGCAGGATAGGGGTTAATAAATTTATTATAGGTGCCGACGGTGTAGGGGGGGCAGGATAGGGGTTAATAAATTTAATATAGGTTGCGGCGGGTTCAGGGAGCGGCGGTTTAGGGGTTAATACATTTTTAATAGTTGCGGCAGGGTCTAGGAGCGGCGGTTTAGGGGTTAATACATTTTTAATAGTTGCGGCGGGGTCTAGGAGTGGCAGTTTAGGGGTTAGTAACTTTATTTAGTTGCGGGGGGCTCCGGGGGCGCCGGTATAGGGGGTAGAACAGTGCAGTTTAGTGTAGGTGCTTAGTGACAGGCTAGCAAGAAAGCTGTCAAACAGCCGAAGAGCAGCGAGATCGGATGAGTGATAACTCTCACAGTCCGCTGCTCATCGCCCCGCGGCTTTTTGACAGCTTTTTTTGATAACTTAGGCGTATTTTTTCAGGTCCGCATCGGCGATGTGAGGCGAGCTTAGGCGGGCATATTGGGCCGGCGAAGGCAGAAAAGTTGACGGCTTGATAACTACCCCCCATAAACATTTATTGTGTGTACAGAGTACTCATATATACTGTACATATATAAATATTTATTGTGTGTGCAGACCTTTTGTAATGAGGTACTTAATTACTGATATATACTGTGCATATATAAACATTTATTGTGTGTACAGAGTACTCATATATACTGTACATATATAAATATTTATTGTGTATACAGACCTTTTGTAATGCTGCACTTAAATACTGATATATACATATATAAACATTTATTGTGTGTGCAGACCTTTTGTAATTAGGTACTTAATTACTGATATATACTGTGCATATATAAACATGTATTGTGTGTGCAGACCTTTTGTAATGAGGCACTTAATTACTGATATATAATGTGCGTATATAAATATTTATTGTGTGTGCAGCACTTTTGAAAATGAGGTAATTAAGTACTTATATGTTATGGTTTATACAGCCCCTTTTGTTGGAGGGATTTTTTAAACTAATATATTTGTGGTAGGAAAGAAACAAGAGTGAGTTACAATGATACATTTTTGTCCTTAGATATAAATACAGTAATTGTGCAGCTAATACTAGTAGTCTTTAAACCTTACAGTGCTTTCTGTATTTATATCCAGTTAGCGCAGGAGAATACTCGCCACTTGGCCAAGCTCCGTGCTTCCCAGAGGAAGGGATGTGACCCTGGGCAGATAACTGATGAGATCAGATACGGGTCACTTGTCACCCTCAGGGAGGTTTTAGGATCGTGGTATCTGCACATAATTTTCACTCTGTAAAGTTCTTTCTTAGTGGCTCTGAATCTTTTGTTTCAAAATCTGCCAAAAGCCATCAGACCAGTATTTCAAAATATATTAAGATTTTCCTGTGATTCTAAAGCTTATTTTTTTTTGTATGTGGGCGTGTCATTTACCAATAGGGCTGTGAGAAGTGTCCTTGGCAGCCAATGAGATATTTATTGCTAGGGAGGGGTTATGCTCAAACACACACCTCTTGTTAGTTACATATTTTACTTTAAACAGTTTTCCTTGTAATAAAAAAATGCTTATCACATTCATTATGAGAAACAGACCATCCCTGTAAACCAATTTTTGCTCAAATAAATGATATGGTATTTCAGTCCCTAACCTGCAATCTGCCATGTCCAACCCCAGTAATCCCTCTCCGCCGCTCTAAGGGGTCAATTTATTAATGTGCGAGGCAGGGTCGGCTCCAAAGGGGGGCATTGACAGAGAAAATCCGCCCAAATGGAATGGTGTGCCCCCTCCAGTGGTGTTTTAAGGCCTAGGCCAACAAATTTTGGTGGGCGACACTTTTGCACTAGTCTAGTGTATGTATATACTCTTCTTTTTTTTTTAAATTATAATTGACTCGGTCGGTCCGGCTTGCAGCCAACGTCACATAACGTCCTCCCACCAATAGCCACCTTCCTGCAGTCTGCATATGGCTTGAGTGAGTCACGCATGTGCACACGTGATCTCCAAGGCCAGACGGCAATCAGGTTCGGCAGGGCTGAAGAGGACTCGAAGCCGGCAGCTAGCGTACAAGCAGTGGCAGACTGAGTGGAAAAGCGGACGCGTACTCAGGTGGGTGATGGTCACTGTCTACAGTGAGTGAGGCTAGCAGTATGGAGGTCATATTGTCCCTGCAGACTAGCTGAGTGGCACAAAAGCACTCCGGTGGGTGACGGTCACTGTGACTGAACAAAATAAATACATTCATTAATATAGCTAATGATGGCAGCACTGTGTTACTGACTGTTGCCTGGGGCTGGCATATATGGAGTATGGTCTCTGATGGAACTGTTAACAACAACATATAAATGAGGAATACCGTTTTGTGTCTCTGTGTCAGTGTGACAGTCTCAGACCTAAGTAGCAGCACTGACTGTTGTTGGCATGTATGGAGGATGGTCCCTGACCCTGTTGCAACAACAACATATTTATGAGAAATACAGTTTTGTGTCTCTGTGTGTTGCAGACATAAATAGCAGCACTGACTGTTGCCTGCCATGTTGGTCCCTGATCATAAACAACTGTAACACTAATTACAACAATTTTAAACTAATTACACCTACTCTAAGCCCCCTAATAAAATAACAAAGACCCCCAAAATAAAAAAATGCCCTACCCTATTCTAAATTACTAAAGTTCAAAGCTCTTTTACCTTACCAGCCCTGAACAGGGCCCTTTGCGGGGCATGCCCCAAGAAATACAGCTCTTTTGCCTGTAAAAAAAAACATACAATACCCAAGCCCCCCAACATTACAACCCACCACCCACATACCCCTAATCTAACCCAAACCCCCTTAAATAAACCTAACACTAAGCCCCTGAAGATCATCCTACCTTGTCTTCACCTCACCGGGTATCACACCGATCCGTCCAGAAGAGCTCCTCCGATGTCCTGATCCAAGCCCAAGCGGGGGGCTGAAGAGGTCCATGATTCGGCTGAAGTCTTCATCCAAGCGGGGCAGAAGAGGTCTTCCATCCGATTGAAGTCTTCATCCAAGCGGCATCCATCCGGAGCGAAGCGGCAGCATCCTGAAGACCTCCACCGCGGAACATCCATCCTGGCCGACGACTGAACGACGAATGACGGTTCCTTTAAATGACGTCATCCAAGATGGCGTCCCTCGAATTCCGATTGGCTGATAGGATTCTATCAGCCAATCGGAATTAAGGTAGGAATATTCTGATTGGCTGATGGAATCAGCCAATCAGAATCAAGTTCAATCCGATTGGCTGATCCGATCAGCCAATTAGATTGAGCTCGCATTCTATTGGCTGTTCCGATCAGCCAATAGAATGCAAGCTCAATCTGATTGGCTGATTGGATCAGCCAATCGGATTGAACTTGATTCTGATTGGCCGATTCCATCAGCCAATCAGAATATTCCTACCTTAATTCCTACCTTAATTCGCACGCAATAAATAAATAGCAATTACATTATCACTTTGAAAATTAACCAGAGATCAGATCTCTGGTTAATTATTTTAAATGTCCCCCAATTGGCCCCAAAATACTGTGTAGTGTTGGTTTCATAAAATAAAAAATATTAGCATTTTTAGTTTTTATTTAAATAACTGCAATAAGCAGTTAGCAGGGGTTAAAGGCGGCGGGTGTGGGGTGTTTGCCTTTACATTGTGGTCTATGGGGACTTTGGTATTCCTTAAGGGATTAAATGCCTTACTTTTCCTGGGTAGACTGGCCATAACAAATAAATAAATAAATAACTCAATAACTTAGCTTAACAGCTTAACATAAATACATTTGTGATTAATAAAGACTCAACACAATAGGTGGGTGAAAGACCTGTGGGTCGTATTTATTATTTCTCAGCCATGGGAACTGATATACGACAGGCATACACAGGTGGCGGCAATCAGGGCCTAGATAACTAATGAAATAAAAACAAAACAAGGAGAGAGGCGCCGTATGTGTGAATCGATAACCAGCAAGAAGGGAGTAAGGACAAGTACAGGGTACTCACATTCTGTAGCGGCACTCCAATGTGCCCATAGAGGCAGGCTGGTTTTCACAGCAGACCAGCTAGCTGTACAAGGCAGGATCAGGAATCCCTGGAGGAGCGAGGTCCACAGGTAGCGTAGAATAATGTATAATTGAAGAAGAGAGAATTGACAGTCAACAATTGTATAATTGAAGAAGAGAGAATTGACAGTCAACAATTGTATAATTGAAGAAGAGAGAATTGACAGTCAACAATTGTATAATTGAAGAAGAGAGAAGAAAATCGTTGAATTGTAATTACATCTATCAACAAAGTTGCACGTATATATTCTCCTTTATACACTTTATATGTACACTAGCTTCGGCAAAGATTCTATCTCCATTTACTATAAACAAATTTACTCCAACTACTTTTAGTAGTTAATATATCGTTCTGCTATTTCAAAAAAAGCAAATGTCCTGCAAAAATTCTTAATGACATTCCTGTCTAAGAATAAGAATCAGTTGTTTTACTAGTATAGCCAAGAGCGTGTAGGATTGTGCCTCTCTATACAATTGTCCCGTTATCTCAATTGGTTAAAATAAATGTCCTGCGAATTTGGATCTACAGTTTTGTCTAAGAATAAGAATAATTTATTTACTTGTATAGCTAGGAGTGTGTAGGACCACGCCTCTCTATACAATTGTTCTGCTTTTTCAATTGGTAAAAAGTAAATGTCCTGCAAACTTTAATGACAGTCTTGTCTAATAATAAGAATCAGTTGCTTACTAGTATAGTTAGGAGCGTGTAGGATCACACCTCTCTATACACGTCATTCCTAAAAGTCACGTGACAGACTACTGCTCAATAGGGTAGATCATCAGGGATTGGCTATCGTCATGGGGGTGTGTGTGGATTCTCACTCCTGATTGGCACATTTTAGTATTTAAGGAGTAGGGATGGCGCGAGTCGGGTTAGCCTTTGACAAAGCCATTAGCTTGGCGAAATGCGCATCAGGCGCTCTCTGTGAATGCTCCATATCTTGCCTCATGGGTGTTAACTATAATTTGTTCACGGAACGTTATTCAATAGCCCTACGCATGTGTTAGTTATTTGCCCTATGCAGAACATGATTTAATGATTGATATACTCTCAGGTTAACTGACTTATTGTTTGGGACTCTGACAGGTTTTGGCATCGCTCCAGCATTGCACTAGTTAGAGATAATTTTGTGTGAGGTCAATCCTCTTTTTAGATTAGACTTTCAGTGCAATCCATGAGCCTTTTTGGGTGCTTCCTTGCCAGACATACCCATTTAACACACATTACATGGTATATACCTGGGTATGACAGCATTCATCACTTTCTAATTTTAATTTGTTTTAGAATGCACTGTGTGAGTGTGAATGTTTTTCACTACCTTTATTTTACTATTCATTATTAAAAGTTATGTTTTATTTTCCATTGGCTCGAACTCAGCCATTCAACTAACATATTGAATCTTCATTAATTAGTAGTTACAGTGTGCTCTGACCATATCCATTTTCTCTTCAAACCTTTGTGAGCGTAGAATAATGCACTCAGCAATGAGGGTGTACAATTAAAAATAGATTTAATACACAATAAAAACAATTTCAAAAACAACAGCTCATGCTGTATTGTGCACAAACATATCATGCAATGCGTTTCACGGTCTACACCGTTTCATCAGGCATGTATTTTGTTAAAAATGCAACCCTTAAATAAGGCTACGCTACCTATTCACACCCACTCCAATAAACAAACAAACCAATTAGTATGCCCTTTGTCTAATTGGTAATTAAATTGTAGCACCTGGATAACTCATATGTGAATATACATACAAACTAGCTGATTATAAGAACATATGTTCCCCAAAGTACAAATGAAAGACTCTATATACCCATGTAGTGCAAACATAGATACAAATGTATAACCCAGATATACATATTAAAACAGTTTAATAAAATAGGAATAAATAAACTGACTGTTAGATGTGAAACAAGGAGAATGTAAAGTGACTAAACGCAATCATTAGCTCTCTCTAACTAAATGATTCTCCTTTAAATGTGTTACGATTTGTTGGTACATTATCATTGATTAAACTGGCTAGTATTCAATGATCCTGAATAAATGTGATGATACCTGATGTCCAAATATACATCTAGTGATGGTGGTAAAAATGTTATTAAACGAAAAACAGGAATCGAAATATGTTTGATAAAAACAGCCGATATTGGAGGCTTCTGATTGGTTGAACTACCATCCTGTATTTAGGCAATGGCAGGGGCCGTGTCGGTGCACACCTTTTTACGTATTTGTGAAGCTTTAACAAACCCATCTTACACTGGGAGTCAGATGACCTCATTACGTTGCTAACGTCTGTACCATGGGGGTAACCCTTTTTGGACCAATAAACTATGGACTAGTGTCAATGCGTGATTGGCAAACAATGCCGATAATGAGAGAATCTGATTGGTGAAGATACTAACCAATAACAACACTATATCGAGACACACCTTTTGACATACTACGTGACGCTTGATGTACTTATATGGGCCAATGATGTAAAAAGGATTAGATAGTGCAGCTATGTCACCAACATCTGTGACAGGGTGGCCAATGAAAAGGTGATAAACGATATAATCACCTAGACTATAATATCCATAATAGAAATTACATATGGTGGCAACTGTGTTTCCGAGAACATTAAGATAGATACTATATACCTAAACTATACTCACAAAATGTCTTTTTTACACTTTGCACTTTGTTCATACATATTATACATCATTATCCCTCAAGACATTTTGTGAGTAGTAGGAAGCGTTGTTCACCTTCCCATGAAGGAAATCCATGCTGGTTGCAAAAACTCACCCATTCACTCCAGCTCCTCACGTAAGCCATCCAAGTAGCCGGTGTCAGGGATGCACGGATTAGGGGAATCAGCCGCTGCAATCCTTCACCATCTGCCACAAAAAGGAGGGGCAAGGAAGTCCATTAGCAGTTGCAGCCGGAGCCCTGGCCCTGAAAGCCTCCAACTAAAAGCGAGACAATGCATCTGCAACTATATTCTGCACCCCAGGTACATGGCGAGCTCTGAAGTTGATATTCAATTCCAGAGGCACCTCAATACCAACTGCCTCAGGTAATGCACCACCACAGATGATGAGGCAGAAAGTCTATCAATGGCAAAAACCACACTGAAATTGTCCGTCCAGAAAATCACAGCCTGGTCTTGAAAAAGGTGACCCCATAGTTCAATAGCCACTATATTCAGAAACAATTCCAGGAAGCATAGGTTGTGCATGAGTCCGGTCTCCACCCAATCAGACAGCCACCGATCCATGCTCCATGCTCCATCAAAATATGCACCATATCCAGATGCTCCAGCCAATAGGAATTAGGGGTGCTAAAATCCTATTGGCTATTCAAATCAGCCAATAGGATTTAAGCAGCTGTCATTCTATTGGCTAATTCGAATTAGCCCTAATTCCTATTGGCTGATTCAAATTTTTCAGCCAATAGGAATGCAAGGGACGCCATCTTGAATTGCGTCCCTTGCATTGAAGATTCAGTACACGGCGGCGACCATATGAAGAGGATGCTCCGTGCCGGATGTTTTCAGGATGGACCCGCTCCGCGCCTCCGGAATCAAGATAGAAGATGCCGCCTGGATGAAGACTTCTCACTGCTTGGATGAGGACTTCAACGCCGGGATGAAGATTGAAGAGGCCACCTGGATGAAGACTTCTCGCCGCCTGGATGAGGACTTCAACTCTGGGATGAAGATCGTTCAAACGGGACTTCAAAAACTGTAAGTGGATCGTCAGGGGGTTAGTGTTAGCCTCTTTTAAGGGTTTTTGGAGTGTTTTTTTTTAGTTTAGGGTCTGGGCAGTAAAAGAGCTACAGTGGGGCAAAAAAGAATTTAGTCAGCCACCAATTGTGCAAGTTCTCCCACTTAAGAAGATGAGAGAGGCCTGTAATTTTCATCATAGGTATACCTCAACTATGAGAGACAAAATGTGGAAACAAATCCAGACAATCACATTGCCTGATTTGGAAATAATTTATTTGCAAATTATGGTGGAAAATAAGTATTTGGTCAATATCAAAAGTTCATCTCAATACTTTGTTATATATCCTTTGTTGGCAATGACAGAGGTCAAACATTTTCTGTAAGTCTTCATAAGGTTGCCACACACTTTTGCTGGTATGTTGGCCCATTCCTGCATGCAGATCTCCTCTAGAGCAGTGATGTTTTGGGGCTGTCGCTGGGCAACATGGACTTTCAACTCCCTCCAAAGGTTTTCTATGGGGTTGAGATCTGGAGACTGGCTAGGCCACTCCAGGACCTTGAAATGCTTCTTACGAAGCCACTCCTTCATTGCCCGGGTGGTGTGTTTGAGATCATTGTCATGCTGAAAGACCCAGCTACGTTTCATCTTCAATGCCCTTGCTGATGGAAGGAGGTTTGCACTCAAAATCTCACAATACATGGCCCCATTAATTTTTTCATGTACACGGATCAGTCATCCTGTTCCCTTTGCAGAGAAACAGCCCCAAAGCATGATGTTGCCACCCCCATGCTTCACAGTAGCTATGGTGTTCTTTGGTTGCAACTCAGCATTCTCTCTCCTCCAAACATGACGAGTTGTGTTTCTACCAAACAGTTCTACTTTGGTTTCATCTGACCATATGACATTCCCCCAATCCACTTCTGGAGCATCCAAATGCTCTCTAGCATACTTCAGACGGGCCCGGACATGTACTGGCTTAAGCAGGGGGACATGTCTGGCACTGCAGGATCTGAGTCCCTGGCAGGGTAGTGTGTTACTGATGGTAACCTTTGTTACGTTGGTCCCAGCTCTCTGCAGGTCATTCACTAGGTCCCCCGTGTGGTTCTGGGATGTTTGCTCACCATTCTTGTGATCATTCGTCCCCCATGCATGGAGCCCCAGATCGAGGGAGATTATCAGTGGTTTTGTATGTCTTCCATTTTCTAATTATTGCTCCCACAGTTGATTTCTTCACACCAAGCTGCTTGCCTATTGCAGATTCAGTCTTCCCAGCCTGGTGCAGGTCTAAAATTTTGTTTCTGGTGTCCTTCGACAGCTCTTTGGTCTTCACCATAGTGGAGTTTGCAGTGTGACTGTTTGAGGTTGTGGACAGGTGTCTTTTATACTGATAACAAGTTCAAACAGGTGCCATTAATACAGGTAATGAGTGGAGGACAGAGGAGCCTCTTAAAGAAGAAGATACAGGTCTGTGAGAGCCAGAAATCTTGCTTGTTTGTAGGTGACCAAATACTTATTTTCCACCATAATATGCAAATAAATTCTTTCCAAATCAGACAATGTGATTGTCTGGATTTGTTTCCACATTTTGTCTCTCATAGTTGAGGTATACCTATGATGAAAATTACAGGCCTCTCTCATCTTCTTAAGTGGGAGAACTTGCACAATTGGTGGCTGACTGAGGGGGCCCTAATGGCTTACCCTCCATTATTGCTAGCCATAGTGGAAGCCCTTGTACAGACTTGCAACCTGCCTATAGTAATCCCTGTTTTTCTGTTAGGCCCCAAGATCTGAGTCACTTATCCCCACTAAGGCCTCAGCCTCAACCACCGGATGCCTCAAGTGCAACTCACTTGCTCCCTGCTGACCTTGGTGCTTTCCCCCTTGATCGGGTCCCCCCCCCCCCGTGGTGCTCGTTTCTTACCTGTGGGGCCGTCCGCTCCGATCGCTGCCCAAGTTCTGACTGCGGCGGCCGGAAATGACATCACCGGAAATGATGTCACCTGAAACAACGACGGGAAGCGTCACACAACCGGAAGTAGATGAGAAGCCCATATTGGATAGGGCACTCACCGTCGAGGCCTGCGCAATGTCGGAAAGATTATCCTGGGACTGGGCCAGCACCGCACTTGAGGATGAAGCCAGAAAGGACTACCGACGCAGGTAAGGCCCCACTGCTCCTACTACACGTGCCACCTATTAGCGGACCTACCGGACCCGCCCTACACTAACTTGGGAACCCGGTCTAATGTCTATTCCCAAAACCTGGGACCCCGGCCTACTTCCTGATCCCAGACTCTGAGACCCCGGCCTAGCGCCCCCAGTGATCCCAAAGTCCAGAAACTGCTCCACCAGCTGATAAGCCTGAGCAGGCCCGGCTTTATCCTCCAACCCCCCCCGCTCAGGAAAGGGAAACAAGCTTTGACTCCCCTCTCCTAAATGAAGGGGAATAGAAAGCCCAGAAACCTGGCCCTGAGCCACCGTAATTATCCCAGACCCACCGTAATTGTCCCAGAGGGGGAAGGTGCAATCCACTCGATGTCCTCAAGGTCCATCTCTTCCCACTCTGTACTATGTACATATATATTTATGTGTTTATATGCTTATAACTGGAAGAAGAGGCGATCAATCCGGATGGTAGTAAAAATAAAATGTAACTTTTATTCAGAACTCAGGTATATAAAAAAAACTCAGAGCCACAGTTCATATTCAAGGTGTTGTGTATAAGATTGGCTTACGCGTTTCGGTGTGAGCCGTAGTCATAGCCTATACAACCTGATACACTGCACCCTTTTAGACCTTAAAAAGCACAGTGATTGGATAATAACAAAATTGGCAAAATTTGCATAAACACACCTTAGAATAGCAGTAGCGCATAACAGTACAAGCAATTCTGCAATTAATTAACAGAAACACAAAGTATCAGTAAGACTTTCACTGTTACTATATGTATAATAAAATACATACTCAGGTAGAATGTAAGAAAGGACCCACATACCGGCAAATAATCAAATTCAATAAGGATGGAAAAACAGATATTTAGGACCCCTGGGGCTAATAAATAGTGGCACCAATGCCTCATAGAGTTGGAAGAATAATATTGACATGTATAAAAATATACAAATTTAAAAACATATATATACATAATTGAAAATGTAGGTAGAGATGACCAGGCAAGAATAGATGAACTGGATTGTATGTAATTAATACTGACCGGTGCCATTATATTAGGAATAAAGGATAAAGACTAAATCTATCACTCAAATCTAAAAGCACACAGTAAGTTAGACTTGAACATAATGGATACCAATGGATAAAGATATTCAATAATCTCCTCAGGTTGGGTCAAAGAAAAAATGAATGAATAAGTATAATTCTTCAATTTATTGCCAAAAATTAATTAAATCAAATTCGGAATTAAGTCCTAGGGGCAATCTAGTCTTTTACCTAAAAATCCAAAACATTTCTTGGCGTTCAAGGCTTTTAGTGCGGTCCCCACCTCTACCTATCAATGGAATTCTTTCAATAATATTCCAAGCAAAGGTATCAGTACTCTTGTTATGGTAATGAAAAAAATGCTGAACCAATGGTGTCTTAGCTTTACCAAGGTGGATGGTGGAAAAATGTTCCCTAATACGGGAGTTCACGTCTCTAGTCGTGAGCCCCACGTATTGAAGGGAACAAGATGTACACGTGATTAAATAAACCACAAAATTAAAGGTACAGTTTAGGCAATTCCGGATATCAAAAATTTCTCTTGTTACCTCAGATTTAAATTGTGCTCCCAGGAGCACATGCTCACAGGGTTTGCACCTGGATTTACCACATTTAAACATGCCCTGATGTTGTAACCATGTAGAGACTTTGTTTTTTTTTTATTACTTCAGATGATTCCACATAATTCCCTAGTGTTCTAGCTTTTCTGTAAGCACATCTCATACCTTTATCAACTACTGAGACCAAAAGGTCATCAGCCACCAACATCCTAAAATGTTTGTGCACTATACTACACACCTTATTATAGTGTGCACTATAGTTGGTGATAAATGTAACTCCATCAAATCTTTTATTGATAGTCAAATCCTTGTCTCTCAACAAAAGATTCCTGTCCAAATGCTGTACCTCTTGTCTGACTCTCAGTACCACATGTTGTTTGTAACCCCTATCTCTTAGTCTATTGCATAGAGCATCAGCCTCTATTTCATATTGATCACTATTGGTACAGTTTCTTTTTGTGCAAATGAATTGCCCCTTGGCCACAGCATGGGGCACATGTGAGGGATGACAACTTTTGGCACTCAATAAAGAGTTGCCTGAGATTGGCTTCCGATACACACTAGTATCAATTGTTCCATCGGATAATCCCCTCAATCTTAGGTCTAGGAAGTTGATAGTATCACAATGGTATTCATGTGTGAATTGGAGGCCTACCTCTTAGTCATTCAACCATTCCACAAATAGGAGAGCCGATGACTGATCTCCCTGCCAAACCAGGAGCAGATCGTGGATGTAGCGCTTATACAGACTAATCTGCTCTCTGTAGGGATTAGAATCTGCAAAGATGTGGGACAGCTCCCACCATCCCATGAAGATGTTAGCGTAGGATGGGGCAAACTTAGCCCCCATGGCCGTCCCACACCTTTGCAGATACACCTTCCCAACTTCCAAGACATATTCTTGAAAGCTAGAGGTGTAATCAGTGTAGTTGTAAAGAAAATATTTCAATGCTTCCAACCCTAGACTATGTCTAATAGAGGAATACAATGAACTGACGTCAATGGTAAGCCAGCTATAGTGGCTTTCCCATTTAACATCTCAAAAAATCCTCAAAACGTGTTTTGTATCACAGAGGTAGCTGGGTAAGTTCTTGACCAAAGGTTGTAAGACCTCATCAAGCCACATAGAGAGTTTTTCAGAAAGGGAACCAATCCCACTGACTATCGGTCTCCCCCGGACATCGGTAAGTGACTTGTGGACCTTGGGCAGATGATGGAATATAGGCATTCTAGGATGCTCAACATAGAGAAACTCCATGGTATTACTGTCCAAGATCCCCAAGTCGCCACCTTTGTCCAGGAGATGCAACAGCTCTCTCTGATAGCGCAAAGTGGGATCACCTTGTAACAATTCATAGTTATCTCTGTTGTTCAATTGCCTAAGAGCCTCAGAAATATAATCACTTTGTTAAGTACAACCACTGATCCCCCCTTGTCAGCATTACGAATTACAATTTCATTCAAACCTTTGAGTGCTTTCAAGGCCTTTTTCTCTTTATAAGTCAAATTGGAAAAAACAGGTAAATCCTCACTCTTAAGTTGTGTAGGATCTCTTTCAACCCTTTCAAAGAATCACGTGTACATCTTATTCCCTTCAATACGTGGGGCTCACGACTAGAAACGTGAACGCCCATATTAGGGAACATTTTTCCACCATCCACCTTGGAAAAGCTAAGACACCATTGGTTCAGCATTTTTTTCATTACCATAACAAGAGTACTGATACCTTTGCTTGGAATATTATTGAAAGAATTCCATTGATAGGTAGAGGTGGGGACCGCACTAAAAGCCTTGAACGCCAAGAAATGTTTTGGATTTTTAGGTTAAAGACTAGATTGCCCCTAGGACTTAATTCCAAATTTGATTTAATTAATTTTTGGCAATAAATTGAAGAATTATACTTATTCATTCATTTTTTCTTTGACCCAACCTGAAGAGATTATTGAATATCTTTATCCATAGGTATCCATTATGTTCAAGTCTAACCTACTGTGTGCTTTTAGATTTGAGTGATAGATTTAGACTTTATCCTTTATTCCTAATATAGTGGTACCGGTCAGTATTAATTAGGTCAGTATTAATTGCATACAATACAGTTCATCTATTCTTGCCTGGTCGTCTCTACCTACATTTTCAATTATGTATATTTATGTTTTTAAATGTGTATATTTTATACATGTCAATATTATTCTTCCAACTCTATGAGGCATTGGTGCCACTATTTATTAGCCCAGGGGTCCTTAATATCTGTTTTTCCATCCTTATTGAATTTGATTATTTGCCGGTATGTGGGTCCTTTCTTACATTCTACCTGAGTATGTATTTTATTATACATATAGTAACAGTGAAAGTCTGACTGATACTTTGTGTTTCTGTTAATTAATTGCAGAATTGCTTGTACTGTTATGTGCTACTGCTATTCTAAGGTGTGTTTATGCAAATTTTGCCAATTTTGTTATTATCCAATCACTGTGCTTTTTAAGATCTAAAAGGGTGCAGTGTATCAGGTTGTATAGGCTATGACTACGGCTCATGCCGAAACGCGTAAGCCAATCTGATACACAACACCTTGAATATGAACTGTGGCTGTGAGGTTTTTTTTATATACCTGTGTTCTGAATAAAAGTTACGTTTTATTTTTACTACCATCCGGATTGATCGCCTCTTCTTCCAGTTATACTCTGTTTATTGCTAGAAGATCACTTTGGATAACGGGACTGCCAGTCGATTCCTATTGGTTGATACCCCTCATGTGACAGCTCCGCCGAGTCAGTTGTGACATTTCCGGAGGATGCCGGAAGCCGTAGGCTGATACACGGTACAGCAGATAGGACTTTCCTAACGGATAACGCAGCATTGGAGCAGTGAGTCAGGGAGCAGGCTCGAGCATTATCGCCCCCTCTGAAGAAGCGTTATGTGAAACGCGCGTCAGGGGCATTGTTCACGAGGTCATAGTACCTCACTGCTTTTAGCCGCTCGCTCGCTAATATACTTTCTAATACTTATTGAATATATGCGTGTGTGAAATTGGAGCAGACTAACAGTAATACAGTCTCCGATATAGTAGAGACTTTTGTAGATCAAGATATGAACGTTTGAGTGTTATTAGCTAGAAGTAATATTAATTTCAGCCTCCGCTATAGAAGAGGCTTACTTCAGCCAGGGGTTATGAGAGTTTCCTTACTTTGCTAAATTTGTATAACTGATATTCAACAATACATTAACCCATATATGTTTGGCAACTAAGGTGGCAACTTGATATTTGTGCTAGGCTCACGTTAATATCAAAACTAAAGGAATAGGTTAACCAAAATCTATGATACTAATATATAGGTTATAAAACCTGTGGTACATTACCCAAATACCTATATATACATGTTATGGTAACCTGGTATTAACCAAAGTTACAACAACAGTGTAGCCTAGCATATATATGTTTTGTAACTGGGAGACATTAGATATTGATTTATATTTTCAGCTGTGCTAATATGTATCTAAATATACAAATGTAACCATTAGTGAGCACGCACATACCAGTTAAACCATTGAGAATATTGGGTCACAAAATATCGCTTAGGTCAGACCTAAAATATATTCTCTCTCTGAGCAACATTGCTGAAAGCTCCCAGTCATATTGCAATTTATTTAATCGATCTCTGAGATAATCGAATACTATTTGGTGTCCACCATTTTTTGCACATAGCATCTATATTATCTCTGAACAACATTGCTGAATTCGAGCCTTCAGTTATATTGCAATACAATCAATTCATCTTAGTGATATTAAGCGCTACCCTGTGCTCCCCATAAGTGCACAAACTACTGAACCTTATGACACCCTGAATGCTAAAAATTGAATAAGCTACATATATATATCCTAGCTATATTCCTTGTACACACCATCCAAAGGTCCACCATTTACTGTAGAACAGTTATTCTGCACATTATAATTTTTAGGAATCTTTCAACATTTGCTCATATTAGATATCCTTAAGAATTCTACTTACAGAGATTACTATTTAAATACTATTTCTATTTCACACGCCATACACTGCATTCTCTTTAATTAAGAAACGAGCTTGAGCTATTTTTAACCAGTGTATGTGTGAATGTTTGTCTGAGTCCTGCTGGACTTTATCCTTTGTCTCTTAATAAAGATTTTGTCAGTATGAATGGTTTTCTGAGACAATTTTAACTTCATTCTAAGTTCAAAATCGGATATATGGGGTTCTAGTTACTCCCTGACATAGAGCATTGCTCTTTTCCATGAATTACTATCTTGTGCTGATAATCTAAACCAGTGGGTTGTTTAAAATATATGCTTAGAGCCTGACAGGCCTATCCCCTTTCTTGCAAGATTTCTTCTTGTCTTTGCAATTAATGGTACATCCATATGTATCTTTCCTGTCTCTCTCTTAAAATTATAGGGCTAATATACTTATAAGTCTTTATCATATAATTTCTCCCTACAATTTTTTATCTAGTCTTAACCCACTAGCCCTCAGCCCCCCTTTTTCTACGTAATCGAGCATTATCGAGTCTCACGTTGGGAAGTCGAAGAGGTGTCCATGGCAGCGGTACGTCAGGTGAGCTGTGTCACACTAAGCAAGGGGGTTTTCTTTACCTACCGCTGGGATATTGTACTTTGAATTCAAAGGACTGGTTAAGTGCTGTTTGTTTGTACATCAGCATTTGTGTGTTTTACAAGTTAATTGATGCCATTGAACATCCTTCAGCTTAACAGCATTTTACTTGAGAATTTTATATGCTTATATACATATATATTTATGTGTTAATATGTGTATATACAGATATATTTATGTGTTTATATGCTTAGATACATATATATTTATGTGTTAATATATGTATATACATATATATTTAAATCTGCTGCTCATCGCTGGGCAACTTACCCCCTTTCGCTGTGCTAGGATCTCATGCCGTGTCTCAAAGCATGAGAAAGAGCCTATGGAAGCGCGCTCTATTGAGCACAAAGCTTCCATGCAAGGCGAAATGCAAGGTCATGTTCGCATTGCGCTCCACTCGTAATATGGCCCTTATTGTGTGTTCCAACCTTTTGTAATGCAGCACTTAATTGCTGATAAATGCTTTGCTTATATAAATATTTATTGTGCATGCAGATCTTTTGTAATACACCATGTGATGGACTCTTGATACCCGACTAGGTATCTCTGCCAGAAAGGACCTTCTTGAACCCTAGAACATGTAGCGATAGTGTTAGAAAGTGACACTAGCGGTGGTCATTCCAGGGTATCATTGGAGGGCCCCAGACCTCCAGATGTCACAGCCCAAAAAGAGACATGATCCGTTGCTGGGGACCGGAGCGGCAGCCTGGTAAAGGTGCTCAGGAACAGTCCAAGGTGGGGGGTGTCAAAAACACCAGGTTCCTGAGTGAGCTCCCTGTCAGTAGTCACCCAAACCCATGCCCCATCAAATGCATGACAAGTCCCCAAAAGAGCGGAGTCCTGGAGCAATAGGCTTCCGAAGCAACCTGGGATAAATTCCAGCGGGTATCTATGGCGGTCCTAGCCGGCAAATACAGGGAGTGCACAATTATTAGGCAAGTTGTATTTTTGAGGATTAATTTTATTATTGAACAACAACCATGTTCTCAATGAACCCAAAAAACTCATTAATATCAAAGCTGAATAGTTTTGGAAGTAGTTTTTAGTTTGTTTTTAGTTATAGCTATTTTAGGGGGATATCTGTGTGTGCAGGTGACTATTACTGTGCATAATTATTAGGCAACCTAACAAAAAACAAATATTTACCCATTTCAATTATTTATTTTTACCAGTGAAACCAATATAACATCTCAACATTCACAAATATACATTTCTGACATTCAAAAACAAAACAAAAACAAATCAGTGACCAATATAGCCACCTTTCTTTGCAAGGACACTCAAAAGCCTGCCATCCATGGATTCTGTCAGTGTTTTGATCTGTTCACCATCAACATTGCGTGCAGCAGCAACCACAGCCTCCCAGATACTGTTCAGAGAGGTGTACTGTTTTCCCTCCTTGTAAATCTCACATTTGATGATGGACCACAGGTTCTCAATGGGGTTCAGATCAGGTGAACAAGGAGGCCATGTCATTAGATTTTCTTCTTTTATACCCTTTCTTGCCAGCCACGCTGTGGAGTACTTGGACGCATGTGATGGAGCATTGTCCTGCATGAAAATCATGTTTTTCTTGAAGGATGCAGACTTCTTCCTGTACCACTGCTTGAAGACGGTGTCTTCCAGAAACTGGCAGTAGGACTGGGAGTTGAGCTTGACTCCAGCCTCAACCCGAAAAGGCCCCACAAGCTCATCTTTGATGATACCAGCCCAAACCAGTACTCCGCCTCCACCTTGCTGGCGTCTGAGTCGGACTGGAGCTCTCTGCCCTTTACCAATCCAACCACGGGCCCATCCATCGGGCCCATCAAGACTCACTCTCATTTCATCAGTCCATAAAACCTTAGAAAAATCAGTCTTGAGATATTTCTTGGCCCAGTCTTGATGTTTCAGCTTGTGTGTCTTGTTCAGTGGTGGTCGTCTTTCAGCCTTTCTTACCTTGGTCATGTCTCTGAGTATTGCACACCTTGTGCTTTTGGGCACTCCAGTGATGTTGCAGCTCTGAAATATGGCCAAACTGGTGGCAAGTGGCATCTTGGCAGCTGCACGCTTGACTTTTCTCAGTTCATGGGCAGTTATTTTGCGCCTTGGTTTTTCCACACGCTTCTTGCGACCCTGTTGACTATTTTGAATGAAACGCTTGATTGTTCGATGATCACGCTTCAGAAGCTTTGCAATTTTAAGAGTGCTGCATCCCTCTGCAAGATATCTCACTATTTTTGACTTTTCTGAGCCTGTCAAGTCCTTCTTTTGACCCATTTTGCCAAAGGAAAGGAAGTTGCCTAATAATTATGCACACCTGATATAGGGTGTTGATGTCATTAGACCACACCCCTTCTCATTACAGAGATGCACATCACCTAATATGCTTAATTGGTAGTAGGCTTTCAAGCCTATACAGCTTGGAGTAAGACAACATGCATAAAGAGGATGATGTGGTCAAAATACTCATTTGCCTAATAATTCTGCACTCCCTGTAGATCCATAAGAATCTGGCTGAGACCTAGTAACGAGGAAAGGCGGTAAAGCGGGGTAGCGATTGGCTCTTTCAGGGAAAAGTTCATTCATTTCAACAACAAAGATGACTGGAGTAAATACAGAATAATCGCAATGGGTAAAGGATCGCTCTTGCAGACTGGTAGCCATGACAGTCACAACCCCTGGTGGCAGGGCAGAAGGGGGAAGGCAGAACCTGTGGTATAGCCTGCCCAGTAGTTAGACCACTGGATTACCCCTCTAAAATGGTGTATGCCGCAGAATCCTTCCACACCCCCTCATTGGGGCTGTCCGGTGATGTTATTCAAATTCAGTTTGCCGGGAGAGGTCATCTTCATTGCCATTACTCTTTCCCGGCCGATACTGAATGGTGAAGTTGAAGGGCTGCAAGGCTAAGCTCCACCGCAACAAACGTCTATTGTCCCCTGAAACCCTATTAAGCCATACCAGGGGGTTATGGTCCATGAGCACTGTATACAATCTCCCAGACAAGTAAGGATGTAGTTTCTTGAGAACCCACACCAGCGCCAAACACGCTACTGCCGCGTATCCCACTTCCCTAGGCAGTAGTTTTCGGCTGATGTAGGCGACGGGGTGCTCAGGCATCTGTATGAACAACAAAGCATTTGGAATGGTCAGGAGCAGCAAGAATAGGGGCAGAGACTAATGCAGTTTTCAGGTGTTGAAAGGCAGCCTTGCACTCGGACTTGTGGATGTAGGTGTATCCTAGTTTGGTCGGTCAGGGGTTTGGCCAGGGTACTGTAGTTGGGGACGAACTTGCGGTAGTACCCTGCAGTGCTAAGAAATGCCAGGACTTGGGTCTTGGTCTTGCGGGTAGGCCAGTTAGCGACTTCCTCAATCTTGGCTGGCTCCAGCCTCTGCTTCCCGCATCCCACTCGGTGTCCAAGGTGCTGGACATCAGACTACATCCCTACCTTCCACTTATCTGGCTTCAGAGTCAGACCAGCAGCCCTGATGCGGTCAAATATGGTACCTAGGTGAACCAAATGTTTTTCCCAGGTATCGCTGTAGATCGCAATGTTTTCCAGGTGTGGACAGGCATACTCTTGGACGCCATCGAGGAGTCGATCCACCATCCTCTCGAATATCGCCGGAGCATTCTTCATCCCAAATGGCATGACCTTAAACTGGTATAGGCCAAATGGGGTGATGAATTGCAGAGGAATCTGCTAGTAACCCTTACAGAGATCTAACATGGTCACGAAGTTACCCCGGGCATAGGATAGGCTTCGGTCATGGTCCGGTCGTTAAGCCTACAGTAGTCTACATAGAAGCGGGTCGTGACATCCCGCTTAGGCAAAAGCACTACAGGGGAAGCCCAGGGACTGTTGGACAGCTCTATAACTCCCTTATCGAGCATCTCCCTAATCTCGCTGCACATTTCTTCCTTAACTGACTCTGGGATACCATACGCTGGCTGCCGTAAGGGCACCTGTCCTGGGGTCTCCACCCGGTGCACCACTACAGTGGTGTACCCAGGGTCTGTGGAGAACATGTCCTGTCTTCTCTTCAACATTTGCCTCACTTGCTCCAGCTTCAGGGTCCCTATCCTCTCAACTACCTTTATATGGCCTACGCCTGCCTGCGCCCTATTCCGCCCAGGTATCTCCGGCATGGGAAGACTCTCTGAGTCCTCCATGACTGGAACACATATGGCGGCTATCTATTCTGGCCTCTCCTGGTATGCCTTCAGCATGTTCACATGAAAGGTCCGGCGGACTTGTTCATCTGAACATTTGGCTACCAGGTAGGTAGTAATGAATAGTTGTTCTACTTTTCAATAAGGTCCCTGCCAAGCGGCCTGCAGCTTATTTGACTTGGTAGGATTTAGGGCAATAATTACGGTCGTACTACTGCTTCTGCTTAGCAGCTGCTTCAGTGTCCCATTAAACCTCTTTCACAGTTCATAAGTCTGGGGGTGGTATGGCAAGCTCTGTAGGGGCTTTATCCCGCAGAGCTTTCATAGCTGCTTGGTGAGCTCAGCAGTAAACTGAGTCCCTTGGTCCGAGATAATTTCCCGGGGGAAACCCACCCTGGCAAAGATCTGGAGCAGGGCATCAGCCACCGTCTCCGCATGGATAATCCCTTTATTACACATTCCCCAGTTTTGCATATCCAACACAGTTATAATAATACACGTTTTACCTTTGTAATTATCTTGTATCTAAGCCTCTGCTGACTGCCACCTTATTTCAGTTCTTTTGACAGACATGCAGTTTAGCCAATCAGTGCTCACTCCTAGGTCACTTTACGTGCATGAGCTCAATGTTATCTATATGAAACATGTGAACTAATGACCTCTAGTGGTCAAAATGTATTCATATTAGAGGCAGTCTTCAAGGTCTAAGAAATTAGCATATGAACCTCCTAGGTTTAGCTTTCAACTAAGAATACCAAGAGAACAAAGCAAAATTGGTGATAAAAGTAAATTGGGAAGTTGTTTAAAATTGCATGCCCTGTTTAAATCATGAAAGTTTTTTTTTTGGACTTGACTGTCCCTTTAATTGCTGATATATGCTGTGCGTATATAAACATTTATTGTGTGTGCTGACATTTTGTAATGCAGCACTTAATTACTGATATATATGTATATATAAACATCATTTAGGGCTAGATTACAAGTGAGGCACAAACGGTTTCGCGCTAGCGTAATCATGTTTTTGCAAGCCATTTTCATTTTACTGATATTACAAGTGGAGCGAAATCGCGTTTGCGTTAGCGAAATCTCCCTTTGTGATGTATTTGTATGTATTGATATATGCACATATATATTAATGTATTTATATGTGTATACATGTATTTACAGTCATATATACACATATACAAACATTAATATATACAGTATGTACACACATATAAACATATATATAAGTGCATTATAGCAGATACAAACATTAAAAAACATATTTATGCAATATTCACATTTAATAATGATTTTAGCTATCGGCTAGATTACGAGTTTTGCGTTATGAGAGGTGCGGTGCTAACTTGCACGTTATTGTCACCGCTCACTTACCTACAGCGATGGTATTACAGGTTTTTACAAACACAACGTTAAAAGGCAAGAAGTAAGCGTAGAGCAAAATTGTGCTCCATACTGCACTCCAATACCAGCCCTACTTAAGTCAGCAGTGAGCTGGTTGTACGTGCTCGTGCACGATTTCCCATAGACATCAATGGGGAAAGCCGGCTGAAAAAAACAACCTAACACCTGCAAAAAAGCAGCGTAATGCTCCGTAACACAACCTGATTGATTCCTATGGGGAAACAAATGCCTAGATTTAGAGTTTTGTCGGTAAAGACCCGCGTAGCTAACGCTGCTTTTTTTCCCAGCGCACCCTTTAAACAACGCTGGTATTTAGAGTTGTCTGAGTGGCTGCGTTAGGCTCAGAAAAGGGAGCGTTGAGCATAATTTAGCGCCACTTCAACCCTCAATACCAGCGTTGCTTACGGTAGTGGTAAGCTGGCAAAACGTGCTCATGCATGATATCCCCATAGGAAACAATGGGGCAGTTTGGGCTGAAAAAAAAACTAACACCTGCAAAAAAAGCAGCGTTCAGCTCCTAACGCAGCCCCATTGTTACCTATGGGGAAACATTCTCTAAGTCTGCACCTAACACCATAACATGAACCCTGAGTCTAAACACCCCTAACCTTACACTTATTAACCCCTAATCTGCTGCCCCCGCTATCGCTGACACCTGCATTATACTATTAACCCCTAATCTGCCGCTCCGGACACCGCCGCAACCTACATTATAGCTATGAACCCCTAATCTGCTGCCCCTAACACCATTGACACCTATATTATATTTATTAACCCCTAATCTGCCCCCCCCCCCCCACGTCGCCGCTACCTTACCTACACTTATTAACTCTTAATCTGCCGACCGGACCTCGCCGCCACTATAATAAATGTATTAACCCCTAAACCGCCGCACTCCCGCAAACACTAGAATAAATTGTATTAACCCCTAATCTGCCCTCCCTAACATCGCTGCCACCTACCTACAATTATTAACCCCTAATCTGCTGTCCGCAACGTCACCGCTACTATAATAAAGTTATTAACCCCTAAACCTAAATCTAACCCTAACCCTAACAACCCCCTAACATAAATATAATTTAAATTAAACGAAATAATATTCCTATAATTAAATAAATTAATCCTATTTAAAACTAAATACTTACCTAGAAAATAAACCCTAATATAGCTACAATATAAATAATAATTACATTGTATCTATTTTAGGATTTATTTTACAGCCAACTTTGTATTTATTTTAAGTAGGTACAATAGCTATTAAATAGTTAATAACTATTTAATAGCTACCTAGTTAAAATAAGTACAAAATTACATGTAAAATAAATCCTAACCTAAGTTACAAATACACCTAACACTACACTATCAATAAATAAATTAAATAAATTACCTACAATTAGCTAAACTAAAATACAATTAAATAAACGAATCTATAATACAAAAACCCCCCACTAAATTACAAAAAATAAAAAAATATTACAAGAATTTTAATCTAATTACACCTAATCTAAGCCCCCTAATAAAATAAAAAGCCCCCCAAAATAATAAAATTCCCTACCCTATTCTAAATTACAAAAGTAATCAGCTCTTTTACCAGCCCTTAAAAGGGCTTTTTGCAGGGCATTGCCCCAAAGTAATCAGCTCTTTTACCTGTAAAAAACAAATACAACCCCCCCAACATTACAACCCACCACCCACATACCCCTATTCTAACCCACCCAAACCCCCCTTAAAAAAACTATCACTAACCCCCTGAAGATCTCCCTACCTTGAGTCGTCTTCACTCAGCCGAGCCGAAGTCTTCATCCAATCCGGGCAATGTGGTCCTCCATCCAGGCGAAGTCTTGATCCAATCGGCAAAGAAGAGGTCCTCCATCCGGGCGATGTCTTTTTCCAAGCGGCATCTTCTATCTTCTGTCTTCCGGATCCATCTTCATCCCGCCGACTTGGAACATCCTCCTTCCCCGACGGACTAACAACGAATGAAAGTTCCTTTAAGGGACGTCATCCAAGATGGCGTCCCTCGAATTCCGATTGGCTGATAGGATTCTATCAGCCAATCGGAATTAAGGTAGGAAAAATCTGATTGGCTGATTCAATCAGCCAATCAGATTGAGTTTGCATTCTATTGGCTGTTCCGATCAGCCAATAGAATGCAAGCTCAATCTGATTGGCTGATTGAATCAGCCAATCAGATTTTTCCTACCTTAATTCCGATTGGCTGATAGAATCCTATCAGCCAATCGGAATTCGAGGGACGCCATCTTGGATGACGTCCCTTAAAGGAACCTTCAATCGTCGTTAGTCCGTTGGGGGTGGAGGATGTTCCGCGTCGGCGGGATGAAGATGGATCCGGAAGACAGAAGATAGAAGATGCCGCTTGGAAGAAGACATCGCCCAGATGGAGGACCTCTTCTTTGCCGCTTGGATCAAGACTTCACCCGGATGGAGGACCACATCGCCCGGATTGGATGAAGACTTCGGCTCGGCTGAGTGAAGACGACTCAAGGTAGGGAGATCTTCAGGGGGTTAGTGATAGTTTTTTTAAGGGGGGTTTGGGTGGGTTAGAGTAGGGGTATGTGGGTGGTGGGTTGTAATGTTCGGGGGGGGTATTGTATTATATTTTACAGGTAAAAGAGCTGATTACTTTGGGGCAATGCCCCGCAAAAAGCCCTTTTAAGGGCTGGTAAAAGAGCTGATTACTTTTGTAATTTAGAATAGGGTAGGGAATTTTATTATTTTGGGGGGCTTTTTTATTTTATTAGGGGGCTTAGATTAGGTGTAATTAGATTAAAATTCTTGTAATATTTTATTATTTTTTGTAATTTAGTGTTTGTTTGTTTTTTGTATTATAGATTAGTTTATTTAATTGTATTTTAGTTTAGCTAATTGTAGGTAATTTATTTAATTAATTTAATGATAGTGTAGTGTTAGGTTTAATTGTAACTTAGGTTAGGATTTATTTTACATGTAATTTTGTAATTATTTTAACTAGGTAGCTATTACATAGTTATTAACTATTTAATAGCTATTGTACCTAGTTAAAATAAATACAAAATTGCCTGTAAAATAAATATAAATCCTAAAATAGATACAATGTAATTATTATTTATATTGTAGCTATATTAGGGTTTATTTTCTAGGTAAGTATTTAGTTTTAAATAGGATTAATTTATTTAATTATAGGAATATTATTTTGTTTAATTTAAATTATATTTATGTTAGGGGGTGTTAGGGTTAGGGTTAGACTTAGGTTTAGGGGTTAATACATTTATTATAGTAGCGGCGACGTTGCGGGCAGGAGATTAGGGGTTAATAATTGTAGGTAGGTGGTGGCGATGTTAGGGAGGGCAGATTAGGGGTTAATAAAATGTATTGTAGTGTTTGCGAGGCGGGAGTGCGGCGGTTTAAGGGTTAATACATTTATTATAGTGGCGGCGAGGTCCGGTCGGCAGAGTAGGGGTTAATAAATGTAGTTAGGTATCGGCAACGTTGGGGGGGGCAGATAAGGGGTTAATAAATATAATATAGGTGTCGGTGGTGTTAGGGGCAGCAGATTAGGTGTTGATAGGGATAATGTAGGTGGCGGCGGTGTCCGGTCGGCAGATTAGGGGTTAAAAAAAATTATTATAGTGTTTGCGATGTGGGGGGGCCTTGGTTTAGGGGTGCATAGGTAGTTTATGGGTGTAAGTGTACTTTATAGCACAGTAGTTAAGAGCTTTATATTCCGGCGTTAGCCCATAAAGCTCTTAACTACTGACTTTTTTTGGCGGTAGGAGTCTTGTCGGTAGAGGGTCTACCGCTCAGTTCTTCCAAGACTCCAAATACCAGCGTTAGGCAAATCCCATAGAAAAGATAGGATACGCAATTGACGTAAGGGGATCTGCGGTAGCCTGGAGTCGCGGTAAGGAAGTGAGTGGTAGACCCTTTCCTGCCTTACTCTAATTACCAGCGGGCGGTAAAAAGCAGCGTTAGGACCCCTTAACGCTGCTTTTGATGGCTAACGCCAAGCTCTAAATCTAGCCGAAAATGTATGTTTACACCTAACACCCTAACATGAACCCCGAGTCTAAACACCCCTAATCTTACACTTATTAACCCCTAATCTGCCGCTCCGGACATCGCCGCCACTATATTAAACATATTAACCCCTAAACTGCCGCACTCCCACATCACAAACACTAGTTAAATATTATTAACCCCTAATCTGCCGCCACTAACATCGCCGCCACCTACCTACATGTATTAACCCCTAATCTGCCACCCCCAATGTCGCTGCCACTATACTAAAGTTATTAACCCCTAACCCTAAGTCTAACCCTAACCCTAACACCCCCTAACTTAAATATAATTAAAATAAATCTAAATAAAACTTACTATTAATAACTAAATAATTCCTATTTAAAACTAAATACTTACCTGTAAAATAAACCCTAAGCTAGCTACAATATAACTAATAGTTACATTGTATCTAGATTAGGATTTATTTTTATTTTACAGGCAAGTTTGTATTTATTTTAACTAGGTAGAATAGTTACTAAATAGTTATTAACTATTTAATAACTACCTAGCTAAAATAAATACAAATTGACCTGTAAAATAAAACCTAACCTGTCTTACACTAACACCTAACCTAACCCTACAATTAAATAAATTCCCTAAATTAAATACAAATAACTAAATTCAATACAATTAGCTAAATTACAAAAAAACAAAACACAAAATTACAGAAAATAAAAAACAAATTACAAGATCTTTAAACTAATTACATCTAATAGCCCTATCAAAATAAAAAAAAGTATATACAGGTAGCCCTCAGTTTACGCCGGGGTTAGGTTCCAGAAGGAATGGTTGTAAATCGAAACCGTTGTAAATTGAAACCCAGTTTATAATGTAAGTCAATGGGAAGTGAGGGAGATAGGTTCCAGGCCCCTCACAGAATTGTCATAAGTAACACCTAATACATTATTTTTAAAGGTTTGAAATGAAGACTTTAAATGCTAAACAGCATTATAAACCTAATAAAATAATCCCACAACACAGAATATATAATTAAACTAAGTTAAATTAACAAAAACATTTGCTAAACTGCATTATAAACCTAATAAAATAATCACACAACACAGACTTCACTTGCATTTTTCTGCAAACAGTTCTTTCTATGAATTCCAATCTGGACTGATTTATAGACAGGAAGATCTTGTTCCTTTGAAATCTGCTCGATAGCTCAGGTCTGGTTAAACTGATTAATTTTAGCTTACTTGGCTTTGCTGCAACACAAGCGGACAGCTCCACCTACTGGCTATTTTAATAAATGCACTGCTTCTCAATGCTTTTCAATAGCAGTCACATGACTGGAAAAAAAGGTTGTTATTCTGAAACGGTGTAAATTGAACCGTTGTAAAATGAGGGCCACCTGTATATGTATCTGTGTGTGTGTGTATATGTATCGGTGTGTGTATGTGTGTATATATATGTATCTGTGTGTGTGTATAAATGTATCTGTTTGTGTGTGTGTTTATATGTATCTCTGTGTGTATATATATATGAATATGTGTGTATGTGTGTGTGGGTGTGTGTATATGTATTGTATGTTTGTGTATGTATATATGAATATGTGTGTGTATATATGTTTCTGTGTGTGTGTATATGTATCTGTGTGTGTGTGTGTATGTATTAGTGTGTGTGTGTGTGTATGTATTAGTATGTGTGTGTATATATATATTAGTGTATGTGTGTGTGTATATGTATCTGTGTGTATGTGTGTGTATATGTATCTCTGTGTGTATGTCTGTGTGTGTATATGTATCTGTGTGTGTATATGTGTGTGTATATGCATCTGTGTGTGTATATATATATGTATTAGTGTATCTGTGTGTGTGTATGTGTGTATATGTATCTGTGTGTGTATGTGTGGGTATATGTATCTGTGTGTGTGTTAATGTATCTGTGTGTGTGTGTGTGTATCTGTGTGTATATATGTATGTATTTATGTGTGTGTGTGTGTATATATATATATATGTATTAGTTTATGTGTGTGTATAAGTATTTGTGTGTGTATGTATCTGTGTGTGTGCATGTGTGTGTTTGTATGTGTGCGTGTGTGTGTATCTGTGTGTGTATCTGTGTATGTGTGTGTATATGTATCTGTGTGTGTATATATGTATATGTGTGTATGTATATATATATATGTATTAGTGTATGTGTGTGTGTATATGCATCTGTGTGTGTGTATATATATGTAGGTGTGTGTGTATATATGTAGGTGTGTGTGTATATGCATCTCTGTGTGTGTATGTATATATATTGTGTGTGATGTATTGTAATGATTGTATTTCTTACAAATTGTATGGGCCAGATTACAAGTGGAGCAGTATTTTGCGTTTTTGCTATGGCGAAAACTCAGCTGGTATTACAAAGGAAAGGAAACTGTTTTTGCTCTAGCGGTAACCTGACTAGCACAAAAATATGTATCTCTGTGTGTGTATATATGTAGGTGTGTGTGTATGTATATATATGTATCTGTGTGTGTATGTATATATATATGTATCTGTGTGTGTATGTATATATATGTATCTGTGTGTGTATGTATATATATGTATCTGTGTGTATGTATATATATATATATATATGTATCTGTGTGTATGTATATATATGTATCTGTGTATGTGTGTATATGCATCTGTGTGTGTGTATGTATATATATATATATGTATCTGTGTGTGTGTATATATGTAGGTGTCTGTGTATATGCATCTGTGTGTGTGTATGTATATATATATATGTATCTGTGTGTGTGTATATATGTAGGTGTGTGTGTATATGCATCTGTGTGTGTATGTATATATATATGTATCTGTGTGTGTGTATATATGTAGGTGTGTGTGTATGTATATATATGTATCTGTGTGTGTATGTATATATATGTATCTGTGTGTGTATGTATATATATATATATGTATCTGTGTGTATGTATATATATGTATCTGTGTATGTGTGTATATGCATCTGTGTGTGTGTATGTATATATATATGTATCTGTGTGTGTGTATATATGTAGGTGTGTGTGTATATATGTATAAGTGTGTGTGTATGTATAATTATATTATGTTATATCATATTACATTATATTATAATATATGGTTATTCTAGGGGAACATTTTTGTTTCATGACAAGTCTCACACTGTACATCCTGTGACACCGTCTGAAGATGTCAAATCAGCTCTTGCTTTGTCCCACAGTATCCTCATGTAAAGCGGCACTGAGTGCTCCTGACTTGTATTGACCCCCTCAACAAAGAGTGACACTAAACTGCTCTAATGAAATGGAGGTTTATTGTTTCACTTGACTGTGTCTTTAAATGACAAACTGTTTCCTATGTACTGCATGTTTTAGACCATTTTGTATCTTTTGCTTGTTCTGTGACTACAGGAGATTCTCATTATTTCAGTTTACTGTTCTCCTGTTACATGTTAGCTGCTGTGCACAACTGAGGCTCAAAATGGCTGCAACTCTGCTCTGGAATGAAGGGGTTAACTCAGTTAGTATAAGTTATTCAGTGAGAAAATGTGACAAAGAAAGAACAGAGGGGACAATGTGCGCAAAACAATTCATGCAGAGAGATCACACCCAGCTATTTTTACATCCTTTGGGTGAAAAGCGCTGCTAAATTACAGCCAGATAAAGAACATCTCCACCCTGAATCATCTTGTCATCAATATGTTATATGAAGATGAAGGAGGCCTGGACATATGGTAACAATAAAGAGGAGAACAGGAAAAGGGTTTTGTGTAAGATCAAATAGCATGTGTGTGACCAGCCTGAGGTTGATACCATTGTCTATATGTGTAAGATCAGATAGCATGTGTGTGACCAGCCTGAGGTTGATACCATTGTCTATATGTGTAAGATCAGATAGCATGTGTGTGACCAGCCTGAGGTTGATACCATTGTCTATATGTGCAAGATCATATAGCATTTGTGTGACCAGCCTGGGTTGATACCATTGTCTATATATGTAAGATAAGATAGCATGTGTGTGACCAGCCTGAGGTTGATGCCATTGTCTATATGTGTAAGATCAGATAGCATGTGTGTGACCAGCCTGAGGTTGATACCATTGTCTATATGTGTAAGATCAGATAGCATGTGTGTGACCAGCCTGAGGTTGATACCATTGTCTATATGTGTAAGATCATATAGCATTTGTGTGACCAGCCTGGGTTGATACCATTGTCTATATGTGTAAGATCAGATAGCATGTGTGTGACCAGCCTGAGGTTGATACCATTGTCTATATGTGTAAGATCAGATAGCATGTGTGTGACCAGCCTGAGGTTGATACCATTGTCTATATGTGTAAGATCATATAGCATTTGTGTGACCAGCCTGGGTTGATACCATTGTCTATATATGTAAGATAAGATAGCATGTGTGTGACCAGCCTGAGGTTGATACCTTTGTCTATATGTGTAAGATCATATAGCATTTGTGTGACCAGCCTGGGTTGATACCATTGTCTATATATGTAAGATCAGATAGCATGTGTGTGACCAGCCTGGGGTCAAAACCATTGTCTATATGTGTAAGATCAGATAGCATGTGTGTGAACAGCCTAGGGTTGATACCATTGTCTATATGTGTAAGATCAGATAGCATGTGTGTGAACAGCCTAGGGTTGATACCATTGTCTATATGTGTAAGATCAGATAGCATGTGTGTGAACAGCCTGGGGTTGATACCATTGTCTATATGATTAAGATCAGATAGCATGTGTGTGACCAGCCTCGAGTCAAAACCATTGTCTATATGTGTAAGATCAGATAGAATGTGAGTGACCAGCCTGTGGTTGATACCATTGTCTATATGTGTAAGATCAGATAGCATGTGTGTGACCAACCTGGGGTTGATACCATTGTCTATATGTGTAAGATCAGATAGCAGGTGTGTGACCAGCCTGGAGTTAATACCATTGTCCATATGTGTAAGATCATATAGAATGTGTGTGAACAGCCTGGGGTTGATACCATTGTCTATATGTGTAAGATCAGATAGCATGTGTGTGAAAAACCTGGGGTTGATACCATTGTCTATATGATTAAGATCAGATAGCATGTGTGTGACCAGCCTGGGGTCAAAACCACTGTCTATATGTGTAAGATCAGATAGCATGTGTGTGACCAACCTGGGGTTGATACCATTGTCTATATGTGTGAGATCAGATAGCATGTGAGTGACCAGCCTGGGGTTGATACCATTGTCTATATGTTTAAGATCAGATAGCATTTGTGTGACCAGTCTGGGGTTGATACCATTGTCTATATGTGTAAGATCAGATAGCATGTGAGTGACCAGCCTGAGGTTGATACCATTGTCTATATGTTTAAGATCAGATAACATTTGTGAGACCAGCCTGGGGTTAATACCATTGTCTATATATGTAAGATCAGATATCATTTGTGTAACCAGCCTGGGGTTGATACCATTGTCTATATTTTTAGGATCAGATAGCATGTGTGTGACCAGCCTGGGGTTGATACCATTGTCTATATGTTTAAGATCAGATAGCATTTGTGTGACCAGCTTGGTGTTGATACCATTGTCTATATGTGTAAGATCAGATAACATGTGAGTGATCAGCCTGGGGTGAAACCATTGTCTATATGTGTAACATCAGATAGCATGTGAGTGATCAGCCTGGGGTTGAAACCATTGTCTATATGTTAAATATATAGAATTCATATTATATTTAGAACAAGACAGGCATGTGTTAAGTATATAGAATTCAGACTGTAATAAGAACAAACAGGACAGGCGCATGTTAAGTATATAGCATTCAGCCTGTAATCAGAACAAACAGGACAGGCACGTTGTGTTAACTATAAAACATTCCGACTGTAATCAGAACAAACAGGACAGGCACATGTTAAGTATATAGCATTTAGACTGTAATCAGAACAAACAGGACAGGCACGTGTTAAGTATAAAGCATTCAGACTGTAATCAGAACAAACAGGACAGGCATGTGTTAAGTATAAAGCATTCAGACTGTAATCAGAACAAACAGGACAGGCACATGTTAAGGATAAGGCATTCAGACTGTAATCAGAACAAACAAATTCACACAGTAATCAGAACAAACAGGACAGGCACGTGTTAAGTATAAAGCTTTCAGACTGTAATCAGAACAAACAGGAAAGGCAGGTGTTTATATAGCATTCAGACTGTAATCAGAACAAATTCACACAGTAATCAGAAGAAACAGGACAGGCACGTGTTAAGTATAAAGCATTCAGACTGTAATCAGAACAAACAGGACAGGCAGGTGTTTATATAGCATTCAGACTGTAATCAGAACAAACAAATTCGCACAGTAATCAGAAGAAACAGGACAGGCACGTGTTAAGAATTGTGGATTGTGATCAATAAAACAGGACTGGCACATGTTACGTATTGAGAATTTGGATTCTGATCAGTGAAACAGGACTGGCACGTGCTATGTATAGGGTCATGTCTGATTGTGATCACGTCTAGTACATTGGAAACATTAAAAACAGTTCATCTACAGCCGTTAATGTGCTGATAATTATCAAATGATTTATTATCGTTGTCTGATGTTTTGTGCAGGTTATGTTTGTGTAAACTGGGCATTCCCCGTCCAGCTGCAGTACCATATCATAAGCAGGAGAGGGCGCTGTTTACATTTGCTCAGATTAACTGTTATTAAAATAGGAGTCGGTGAGTACCAGTGAAACATAATTTTTCCTTGTTGCATGCTGACAGTGAGTGACTTGTTCCTAGAGTCTCTTAGACCCTAATTAATGCTGGGGGGCATAGTAATTAGCAATATGCAGCTGGTCATTAGTGCATGCCTGCTGGGGGTCGTAGTATTCCAAACATGCCAGGACTGTAACTACTGAGGTGTGATTATCTAAGCTTTACCAGATCAGACACGGTTTTTTTTTCAATGCTGATCCTTGCAGGGGCTGCCATGGTGGAATTATTGTAAAAAAGGTGTCCGTCCCTGCGAGTGGCGATATGTCTCCTGTATAAAGTAATGGAACTCGCTGGAAAGGGACACTTTGCTCCACAGAAAGAAATTAGCAGGGGGGGGGGGGGGGGCAATTTAAATATTAAATCCTGTAGCCAATATAAAACACATTGCGCTGCATTCTGCGCTTAGCATCTTACAATCACCTATATTTCGTATGCTTGTGATTTTCTTTTAGGGTTATAAGTATTTTGAGTGTTTAAAGAAAATCTCGCTAACTTTTAATTTGTGAGAAAAAACAGATCTGCAGTGTGAAAATCTTTACAGAATTACGCTGGAATTAGAGAGACAATTTCGTATACACCCATGGAACGCCCATGTTCAGCCCATTTTACGAAAAAACAACAATTGCGCTTAGCATTTTGTATTTATAAGTACTAATTTCTATGTTTTTTGCGCATCCAGTCTACTTAAATTACAATTTACACTGTGCATATTTAAAATGTATTACTGTTTAATTTACATACAAATTTTAGCTTTTTGATCAAATATGATTTTTGGTGAACAATTTTGTTACGATTTTTGATGCACCTTAACGATACAATTTTTTCCTGCATATATTTGTGTAAATTGTTCAATTATTCGTTTTCTATGACTTTAAAATTACAAATTAATTGTGCACTTGTGTAATGTATGTATGTAATACTCAGAGTCACTATATAGACATAATACTCTGTCACTGTATAGATATAATACTCAGTGTCACTATATAGATGTAATACCCAGTGTCACTATATGCAGAATATACTCAATGTCACAATACCCATGTGATACTCAGGTCACTATATGCAGAAGATACTCAATGTCACAATACCCATGTGATACTCAGTGTCACTGCATAGATGTAATACTCAGTGTCACTGTATAGATGTAATACTCAGTATCACTATATAGATGTAATACCCAGTGTCACTATATAGATGTAATACTCAGTGTCACTATATAGATGTAATACCCAGTGTCACTATATAGATGTAATACTCAGTGTCACTATATAGATGTAATACCCAGTGTCACTATATGCAGAAGATACTCAATGTCACAATACCCATGTGATACTCAGTGTCACTGCATAGATGTAATACTCAGTGTCACTGTATAGATATAATACTCAGTGTCACTATATAGATGTAATACCCAGTGTCACTATATGCAGAAGATACTCAATGTCACAATACCCATGTGATACTCAGTGTCACTGCATAGATGTAATACTCAGTGTCACTATATAGATGTAATACCCAGTGTCACTATATAGATGTAATACTCAGTGTCACTATATAGATGTAATACCCAGTGTCACTATATAGATGTAATACCCAGTCTCACTATATGCAAAAGATACTCAATGTCACAATACCCATGTGATACTCAGTGTCACTGCATAGATGTAATACTCAGTGTCACTGTATAGATGTAATACCCAGTGTCACTATATAGATGTAATACCCAGTGTCACTATATGCAGAAGATACTCAGTGTCACAATACCCATGTGATACTCAGTGTCATTGCATAGATGTAATACTCAGTGTCACTGTATAGATGTTATACTCAGTATCACTGTATAGATGTAATATTCAGGGTCACTGTATAGAGAAGATACTCAGTGTCACAATACACATGTGATAGTGTCACTGCATCAATGTAATACTCAATGTCACTGTATAGATGTAATAGTGTCACTAATAAACATAATACTTTACACAAGATACTCAGTGTCACTATACATATGTAATATTCAGTGTCACTGTATAGATGTAATATTCAGCGTCACTGTACAGATGTAATACTCAGTATCACTATATACATGAGATACTCAGAGTCACTGTATAGATGTAATATTCAGTGTCACTATATAGATGTAATACTCAGTGTCACTATATACACAAGATATTCAGTGTCACTACACACGTGATATTCAGTGTCACTGTACAGATATAATACTCAGTATCACTATATACATGAGATTCTCAGCATCACTGTATAGATGTAATATTCAGTGTCACTATATAGATGTAATACTCAGTGTCACTATATACACAAAATACTCAGTACATGTAATATTAAGTGTTACTATATACAGGAGATACTTAGCGTCACTATACACATGTGATATTCAGTGTTACTATACACATGTGAAATTCAGTGTTACTATATACATGTGATATTCAGGGTCACTATACACCAGAGAAACTCAGTGTCACTATACACATGTGATAGTCAGTGTTACTATAAACAGGAGATACTTTGTGTCACTATACACATGTGATATTCAGTGTCACTATACAAATGTGATATTCAGTGTCACTATACACATGTGATAGTCAGTGTTACTATAAACAGGAGATACTTTGTGTCACTATACACATGTGATATTCAGTGTCACTATACAAATGTGATATTCAGTGTCACTATACACATGAGAAACTCGGTGTCACTATACACATGTGATACTCAGTCTCACTATACACATGTGATATTCAGTGTCATTATACACATGAGCAACTCAGTGTCACTATATAGAAGTGAAAAGGAGATACTTGGTGTTACTATACACATGTGATTTTCAGAGTCACTATACACGTGATATTCAGTGTCACTGTACACATGAGAAACTCTGTGTCACTATACACATGTGATATTCAGTGTCACTATACACATGTGATATTCAGTGTCACTATACACATGAGAAACTCGGTGTCACTATATAGATGGGATACTTAGTGTTACTATAAACAGGAGATACTTAGTGTCACTATATAGATGTGATACTCAGTGTCACTATACACATGTGATATTCAGTGTCATTATACACATGAGCAACTCAGTGTCACTATATAGAAGTGAAAAGGAGATACTTGATGTTTCTATACACATGTGATTTTCAGAGTCACTATACACATGAGAAACTCTGTGTCACTATACACATGTGATATTCAGTGTCACTATACACATGAGAAACTCGGTGTCACTGTATAGATGTGATACTTAGTGTTACTATAAACAGGAGATACTTAGTGTCACTATATAGATGTGATACTCAGTGTCACTATACACATGGTATTCAGTGTCACTATACACATGTGATAGTCAGTGTTACTATAAACAGGAGATATTTAGCGTCACTATATAGATGTGATTTTCAGTGTCACTATACACATGAGAAACTCTGTGTCACTATATATATGTTATAGTCAGTGTTACTTTAAACAGGAGATACTCAGTGTAATTATATGGATCTGATACTCTGTGTCATTCTACACATGAGAAACTCAGTGTCACTATACACTTGTGATATTCAGTGTCATCAGTGTCACCATACACATGACAAACTCAGTGTCACTATATAGAAGTGATAGTCAGTGTTACTATAAACAGGAGATACTGAGTGTCACTATATAGATGTGATACTCAGTGTCACCATACACGTGATATTCAGTGTAACTAACTATACACATGTGATAGTCAGTGTTACTATACACATGAGAAACTTGGTGTCACTATATAATTGTGATAGTCAGTGTTACTATACACATGAGAAACTCAGTGTCACTGTATAGATGTGATAGTTAGTGTTACTATAAACAGGAGATACTTTGGGTCACCATATAGATGTGATGCTCAGTGTCACTATACACATGTGATATTCAGTGTCACTATACACATGAAAAACTCAGTGTCACTGTATAGAGGTGATGCTCAGTGTCACTATACACATACGATGCTGTGTCATTACATACATTAGATATTTAGTGTCACTATAGATATAAGATACTCAGACTGTAAGGGGTCTGTCACTAATGAGGTGAGGGCCACAGACCAATTCAGGATGAGGATTCTGGGGTAGCACACTAACCAGTGGCTGGGTGAGAGATCTAATGCTTTTGTGACAAAAACAAACAAAGCCCTACAGAGGTGAAAGCTTTAATAGCTAAGAGTGAACAAAATCACAAGTAGTCAGACACTGAGCTGCATAAACAACTATTTGTACTTTCACTGAGCTTCTGCCAGCTTCATCTGTCTCTTAATCTGACTCTAGGCAGTGTGCTCTGGTACTCAGCGACGGGTTAACATCTCTCTGCTCCACGTGCAGAGGGCTGTGCCTTTAAGAGGCGGAGCAGAGGGGGCTGGGGGTGTGTGGGAATATTCTTTCCTACATCAGGAGCACACTCAGCTTCTCACACTGGAGACAGGCAGGGAGTGTATGTGAGGAAACATATAAACCTGTGTATAAGGACAGGCATGAGAAAGATAGAACACAGACAAAAAACAACTGTGTCACATGAGGAGAGAAGATACTGAGAGAGGAAATAAACAAAACCCAGAAACTGCACAGAAAGAAACAAAAAGACAAAGCGAAGAGACAGGCAGGACTGGAGGAGAGCAAGATGAACTCACTGAACTGACTGCCTCAGGAGCAGACCATAAGCCCAGCTGGGAGATCCTGTCCTGCCACTGCTTTCTAGGAACTGCCTGACCCACAGGGCTGCCTGCAGGGGATGTGCCCAGGGGCACGGGATGAAGGCTGTTGGATTTCTTCTGCCCTCTGGGCTGCTGTTTGTGCTGGGCACTGCACTATGGGGTAGGAGAGGAGACCAATCCATTGTGAAACAGGAGGGACACCTACCTCAAAAGGCACCCTGGGTTATGCACCTATCTGGTTCTGTGGGGCACCTACCTACATCAGCTACTCGGACTTCATACAGTCTAACCGCTCCTGACCTCTCTGCTAGAACCTCCAGGAGACTATATAAAACTATATCTGGCCTCTCTGCTGGAACCTCTAGGGCAGCAGTTAATGAGACTGCTCGTGGACTCTCTGAGACAACCTCTAGGACACAATATAATAAAGCCAACCTGGGACTATTTGCCAGAGCCTCTGGGATACAATATAATCATTCTGTTCTTGACCTGCTCAGTACACAGACTAACAATACTGCACGTGGTGTCTTTAGGGCACAAAGTATTGATGGAAATGTTAGGACTTCAAAACACTCCCCTAGTGTGAGCTCCAGCACTCAATACAACCAAACTGGTCATGGTCTGTACACTGGGACTGGTGCTAATACCTCTTCAAACTTCAAAGGGGATGGCAACACTGGGAAAGCTGGCCCCCTGAATCAGGGCATCTACTGGACGGAGGCTTTGGAACAGGCACTGCCCCATGGATTTCCACAGGTGGATGTTCTGCACTGGCAGGAGTCTGCTCGTTCTGCCCAGATTATCTCTCTAGAGTGGGGCTGTGGGCGCAGCACTAACCGCGTAGCCACCTTGTCAGATGGTAGCCGTGTGTGTGTGCGCTATGGGATTAACCAAGAGCAAATCCAGGGAGAGGCTCTTTCCTTCTATTTATCACGCTTGCTGGGACTGCATGGGGTGCCACCCTGTGTGCTCTCCCGTGTGGGTAGCTCTCAGTGGGCACCAGTACTTACAGAGCTAGGGTCTACAGGATGGACACAGGGAGCATTGGTGACACTTACCCCCTGGATTCACAACCTAACCATGGTAGTGCCACCACAGGCCCTGCATGCTGACAGTGGGCACCTGAGGCCCCTGCATGAGGAACTTGAAGAGGGCTATGAATGGGTTAAAGATCTGGATATTGCAGAAAGAACTTCAGACAGCCCTGCCAGGGACAAACATATTGAACGCCCTGCAAGGGTGGGAGTGATAGATTTGGCTCAGTGGGCAGACCTCATTGTATTTGACTATCTGACTGCCAACTTTGACCGTCTTGTGAGCAACTTGTTCAGTCTTCAGTGGGACCCACGGATTATGCTGCGTGGAACTAACAACCTACACCGTGCCCCTGATGGGACTTTGGTGATGCTGGATAATGAGGCTGGCTTGGTACATGGGTACCGACTGAGGGACACCTGGGATAAATACAATGAACAGCTGCTGGCCACAGTGTGTCTGTTCCGCAGGGGTGTGATGTGGAAGTTGAGGGAGTTACACATTGCACAGAGCGCTGTGCAGGAGCTGCACATACTGTATCAGCGTGCTGAGCCCCTGGCCGCAGAGCTGGGCTTTCTTACAGAGGCTCAGGGACAGATCCTGCAGGACAGAGTGGGGAATGTGTACAAGCATGTGCTAAATTGCCAGGACAAGTACAGCTGAGGACCTCTGGGATGTGCAGTTTGAGCCACCGCTAAGACAGGTGCACCTGAGGGGACACAGGAAAAACTAGTCAGTGACCTGAGGGGACAGAGAGACAACTAGTCAGTCACCTGATGGGACAGAGAAACAACTAGTCAGTCACCTGAGGGGACAGAGAGACAAATAGTTAGTGAGTGTTACCACTAGAACAGGTATCACAGAAAGTATTGCCAGAACCATTTGGGGAGTCAGGTGCACTATAAGCTTTTCCAGAGGTAGTTTCAGCAGCCAATAGTAACAGGTGGGCAGAGGGGGCAGAGAGGAGCCGTGAGTGGCAGCATGCCCAGGATCAGAAGGTTAGAGAGGGGTGGCAGATGAAGAGAAGGAATTTGGAACATGAAGAAAGGTTTAAGTGGGCATGTTGGGTGAGAGATAAATGTGTGGCTATTAATATAGGTAGCACTGGGTGTTCTTTGTAATCACTGGGCAGCTATGGTGTGTAGCCAGTCAGCAGGACATGTAGGAATTGACAGGGACCTCTAAGAGGGGTATAGCAATGATTCAACTCTACTTAGCTGGATAGCCCAGAGGTACAGCTATGAGCAAGCAATAAATCCCACATCTGGCAGTGAGGGGTACACTAGCACACAGGTGTCGCTCCTTGGGCAATTTCCTTCTCTTGTAGCGGGCTCAGTTTAGTGCACCCTGACAGGAGCGGGACCGGCATTAGGATCAAATCATATCACTAGGAGGTCTCATCCCCTCTCAGACAAGCATTTTACTGAAGCTTCTTCTGTTAGTTCCTATATTCCATTTCCCAATTCAAAGCCAATGTTATTCCATCCTAATGCCCACGCCCTGCTCAGAGCCCCCGCTGCTATTCCTACACAGACTGCATCAGACCTGTAAGTTTTATTTGCCCCTCATTAGAAAAACAGGACATAAATGTATTACCCAGACCTGTGAGTATCAACCGCTCTACAAGGAAGGATGCAATTGAGGGCTTAGAATATACATGGGCATCTATTACCCCCAAAAGGTTTCTTGTTGAATCTGCAGCATTTGGAAATATATGTAAAACACTATATTATCACTAAAAGGCATCACTCCCTGCCACACCAGTATCTTTTAAAATAAGTCACTCCCTGCCACATCTGTAGTCAGTGGTTTCATTTCAGTTGTGTTCAGACTTTCAGCACTTTTTCTTGATGTATATGAACATTACACAACCCATAGTGTACTTTTTAGGGAACACATGATATTAGGATATTTTCATGAAAAGGTTACTATTTGTCTTACACTGGATAAACACATTTTATAGAGGTAATTTATCAAACTGAGGTGTTTAGAGACATTTATGGAGAAAATTGCACAGAGCTGTTTTAGATAAATTTGAACCTTTGTTGAATTTACCCTTTGACCCTAAAGCTTTGGACCAACAGCCACATCTGACAACCAGACGCCTCCGGATAGTGAGTTAGCTGGGAAATATCTGCTAGTTCACTGGAGAATAGATCTCCCCAAATTCCCATGAAATAGTTTATTACTGGAATTTACTTTCTTTGTAATTTCAAATATTTTCCCAGGAACAATTTAATAAAATCTTAGCTAAACCCATTGACATAATGAGATAAAGAAGATGCAAAGTCATTTTATTGCTGTAGGTTGTGCTGAATTTTCTGTGAATCCTCCCCCCAGTCTGCAACAATGTTCAGTTTAATCATCAGAAACAAAATAAGCTGTTAGAGGCTGATAACTGTAGGACCTCAATGAGATAACGTAGCCTGTCCCAGCGGCTCTGCACAGTTCTAACTGTAATCTGGCTCCAGCTGAATAACAATTGTAAACATTTTTTATTTATTTTTTTGCTTGAAAATGGTAAAAAAATAATTCAGGCAAATACTTCCAAATAGTCAACCCCCCCTTCTCGAGACCAATACAGCAAGAAAAGGCAATAACATGAGAATGTGGGCTTTTATCCAATAAAGGAAACTGAGTCAAAAGCCAATAACAAAAGTGTTGTTAAAGTGAGGTTGATATAATACATATGAAAGAGCACTAATAATAAACATAACTGTTGGTAAAGGAAGTTGCACACATGTATTGGACGGCAGGACATGAAAGCAAACAATATTTATTTTTCAGCACAGAAACATAAAAAAACATATTAGAATGACTTTAATGTATCTTTAATTACTTTTAATGATATTTAATAGAGTTTATTATTTATGGTAAATGTGACGAAATGTCAGTATTTCAGCTCTCAGTATTATGAGACAAGCACTGTGACTGATAAACAGAGGGTTAACTGTAGATCATGATTATGTCCCACTAATATACTGTGAGGTATAGTATGTACACCAGTGGGATCTGTACACCAGTGGGATCTGTACACCAGTGGGATCTGTACACCAGTGGGGTCTGCACACAAGTTGGATATTTATACCCGTGTGGTCTATATGTGAGTTTGGTCTGTATACCAGAGTCTCTGTACACCAGTGGGATCTGTACACCAGTGGGTTTGTAGGATGTTGTGTAAGACAAATTGGCTTGCAGTGTTTTGTCTAGTTACAGAAGCTACATTTGCTGTCAAGAGTCGCCTACACTGAATTTACTCATGTTGTTCACAGGATCACATATTTTTGTAAAATTCATTATTATATTATATCTGAAAGGAAATATCTGTTGGTGTGCAGCAGCATTGAAAGGGTTAACAGATCTTGACAAATCTTGGGAACCACAACTCATGGCTGATAAGTTCTTCAACATCCTGCGCCACCCTAACATGTAATGCACTGTGCCCCTGCCTGTCTCACACCCTGTGCCACCCTAGCATGTAATGCACTGTGCCCCTGCCTCTCATACACTTGTCTCACACCCTGTGCTACCCTAGCATGTAATGCACTGTGCCCCTGCCTCTCATACACTTGTCTCACACCCTGTGCCACCCTAACATGTAATGCACTGTGCCCCTGCCTGTCTCACACCCTGCGCCACCCTAGCATGTAATGCACTGTGCCCCTGCCTCTCATACACTTGTCTCACACCCTGTGCTACCCTAGCATGTAATGCACTGTGCCCCTGCCTCTCATACACTTGTCTCACACCCTGTGCCACCCTAGCATGTAATGCACTGTGCCCCTGCCTCTCATACATTTGTCTCACACCCTGTGCCACCCTAGCATGTAATGCACTGTGCCCCTGCCTCTCATACACTTGTCTCACACCCTGTGCCACCCTAGCATGTAATGCACTGTGCCCCTGCCTCTTACACACTTGTCTCACACCCTGTGCCACCCTAGCATGTAATGCACTGTGCCCCTGCCTCTCATACACTTGTCTCACACCCTGTGCCACCTTAGCATGTAATGCACTATGCCCCTGCCTCTCATACACTTGTCTCACACTCTGTGCCACCCTAGCATGTAATGCACTGTGCCCCTGCCTCTCATACACTTGTCTCACACCCTGTGCCACCCTAGCATGTAATGCACTGTGCCCCTGCCTCTCATACACTTGTCTCACACCCTGTGCCACCCTAGCATGTAATGCACTGTGCCCCTGCCTCTCATATACTTGTCTCACACCCTGTGCCACCCTAGCATGTAATGCACTGTGCCCCTGCATCTCATACATATGTCTCACACCCTGTGCCAACCTAGCATGTAATGCACTGTGCCCCTGCCTCTTACACACTTGTCTCACACCCTGTGCCACCCTAGCATGTAATGCACTGTGCCCCTGCCTCTCATACACTTGTCTCACACTCTGTGCCACCCTAGCATGTAATGCACTGTGCCCCTGCCTCTCATACACTTGTCTCACACCCTGTGCCACCTTAGCATGTAATGATCTATGCCCCTGCCTCTCATACACTTGTCTCACACTCTGTGCCACCCTAGCATGTAATGCACTGTGCCCCTGCCTCTCATACACTTGTCTCACACCCTGTGCCACCCTAGCATGTAATGCACTGTGCCCCTGCCTCTCATACACTTGTCTCACACCCTGTACCACCCTAGCATGTAATGCACTGTGCCCCTGCCTCTCATACATTTGTCTCACACCCTGTGCCACCCTAGCATGTAATGCACTGTGCCCCTGCCTCTCATACATTTGTCTCACACCCTGTGCCACCCTAGCATGTAATGCACTGTGCCCCTGCCTCTCATAAACTTGTCTCACACCCTGTACCACCCTAGCATGTAATGCACTGTGCCCCTGCCTCTTACACACTTGTCTCACATCCTGTGCCACCCTAGCATGTAATGCACTGTGCCCTGCCTCTCATACACTTGTCTCACACCCTGTGCCACCCTAGCATGTAATGCTCTGTGCCCCTGCCTCTTACACACTTGTCTCACACCCTGTGCCACCCTAGCATGTAATGTGCTGTGCCTCTGCCTCTCACACACCCAGTACCACTCTTTATCTTGCATAACTATCTCCCCTTGGCCTCATGCACATTCTGTCCACAAACATCTAACTCCCCCAGTGCTTTTCCTTCTTGCAAACAAAATGGAAAACCTTACCACCTGGAGTGCCCTGTGTACAGACACCCCACTGTGACCTGTGTACAGATGACCCCTGCTGTGAACCCCTTTTACATAGGACCCTCTGCTGTGACCCCCTGTGTACAGACCTCCTGCTGTGACCCCCTGTGTTAGGGTTGCCACCTGTCCCTTAAAATACAGAACACTTATAAGTTACACATGTTGCAGGGTGTGCAGGGAGGAATATGAATAGTGCTGTCCAGAAACACAATACATGTTCCTCCCTGCACACCCTGCAGCATGTGTAACTCATAAGTGTCCAGGAAAACATGGCTGAGGTGGCAACCCTACCCTGTGTACAGACACCTTCCTGGTTTACTGAGGGCCCCCCGCTGTTACGCCCTCTGTACAGACAACATCCCACTGTAACCCCCTGTTTACAGAGGACCCCCCGCTGTGAACCCATTTTACAGAGGACCCCCGCTGTGAACCCATTTTACAGAGGACCCTCCGCTGTGACCCCCTGTGTACAGATCCCCTGCTGTGACTCCCTGTGTACAGACACCCCGCTGTGACCCCCTGTGTACAGACGACACCCCACTGTGACCCCCTGTTTACAGACAACTTCCCCTCTGTGACCCCCTGTGTACAGACAATGCTCCGCTTTCACCCCCTGTTTACAGAGGATCCTCCACTATGACCCCCTAAGTGCAGACACCCACTGTGACCCCTTGTGTACAGACACCCTGCTCTAACCCCCTGTGTACAGACCCCCACTGGTACCCCCTGTGTACAGACACCCTGCTCTGACCCCCTGTGTACAGACCCCCACTGTTACCCCCTGTGTACAGACACCCTGCTGTGACCCCTTGTGTACAGACAAACTGCTGTGACCCCTTGTGTACAGACAAACTGCTGTGACCCCTTGTGTACAGACACCCTGCTGTGACCCCTTGTGTACAGACACCCTGCTGTGACCCCCTGTGTACAGACACCCTGCTGTGACCCCCTGTGTACAGACACCCTGCTATGACCCCCTGTGTACAGACACCCTGCTGTGACCCCTTGTGTACAGACACCCTGCTGTGACCCCTTGTGTACAGACAAACTGCTGTGACCCCTTGTGTACAGACAAACTGCTGTGACCCCTTGTGTACAGACACCCTGCTGTGACCCCTTGTGTACAGACAAACTGCTGTGACCCCTGGTGTACAGACAAACTGCTGTGACCCCTTGTGTACAGACAAACTGCTGTTACCCCTGGTGTACAGACACCCTGCTGTGACCCCCTGTGTACAGACACCCTGCTATGACCCCCTGTGTACAGACCCCCACTTTTACCCCTTGTGTACAGACACCCTGCTGTGATCCCCTGTGTACAGACCCCCACTGTGACCCCCTGTGTACAGACAAACTGCTGTGACCTCTTGTGTACAGACAAACTGCTGTGACCCCCTGTGTACAGACACCCTGCTCTGACCCCATGTGTACAGACACCCTGCTCCGACCCCCTGTGTACATACACCCTGCTCTGACCCCCTGTGTACAGACCCCCACTGTGACCCCCTGTGTACAGACCCCCTGCTCTGACCCCCTGTGTACAGACAAACTGCTGTGACCCCTTGTGTACAGACACCCTGCTCTGACCCCCTGTGTACAGACCCCCACTGTTACCCCCTGTGTACAGACACCTTGCTGTGACCCCTTGTGTACAGACAAACTGCTGTGACCCCCTGTGTAGGATTCTCAGTTTGGTCCCCCTTGTGCTGCAGAACCTGTAATCTGTGTGTTACTTTAGCGTGTAGCACATGAACTACTTAACTCTTACATTGCCCTAGGCTTCCACTGACTCTCAGCCATATTTACAATCTTCATATCATTGAAAAGATTTGTCACTTAACACTGAAACTTTCATACAAATCACATGGTTTCCATGCACTTTATTTTTTAGTTTCTACAGATGTTTTGTATGAGATGATTTATCGTCTGTCTCTGTGTTCAGATCTGCTGATCTCTGAATGTAAAACTGTAACTGAGATAATATTAAACACATGAGATTTTGCAGTATTTGTGTGATTTACTTTTTCTCTCTCTTAGCCCATTAGGTCCAGTAAGAGTCCTGTCACAGATTTAGGAGCCGATTTATGAAAGTGCAAGCGGACATGATACAATGTAGCGTATCATGTCCGCCGCACATCGATAAATGCCTACAGACAGCATATATGCTGTCGGCATTTATTATTGCACAAGCAGTTCTTGTAAACTGCTTGTGCAATGCCGCCCCCTGCAAATTCGCGGCCAATCGCCCGCTAGATCGTATAGGATAAATAAAATCCAATCAGCCAATAGGATTGAGCTCGCATTCTACTGGCTGATTGGAACAGCCAATAGAATGCAAGTTCAATCCTGGATCAGCCAATAGGATTGAACTTCAATCCTATTGGCTGATTGCATCAGCCAATAGGATTTTTCCTACCTTAATTCCGATTGGCTGATAAAATTCTATAAGCCAATCGAAATTGAAGGGACGCCATCTTGGATAACATCACTTAAAGGAACCGTCATTGTTCAAGAAGACGTCGGATGAAGAGGATGCTCTGCGTCGGATGTCTAGAAGATGGAGCCGCTCCGCGCCGGATGGATGAAGATAGAAGATGCCGTCTGGATGAAGACTTCTGCGCGTCTGGAGGACCACTTCTGCCAGTCTGGAGGACCACTTCTGCTGGCTTTGTTGAGGATTTCGGCCCGGTTGGGTGAAGACTTCTCTCGGTAGGGGGATCTTCAAGGGGTTAGTGTTAGGGTTTTTTTAAGGGGGGATTGGGTGGGTTTTAGAGTAGGGTTGGTTGTGTGGGTGCTGGGTTTTAATGTTGGGGGGGGTTTGTAATTTTTTTACAGGTAAAAGAGCTGATTACTTTGGGGCAATGCCCCGCAAAAGGCCCTTTTAAAGGCTATTTGTAATTTAGTGTAGGGTAGGGCTTTTTTATTTTGGGGGGGCTTTTTTATTTTGTTAGGGGGATTAGATTAGGAGTAATTAGTTTAAAAATCTTGTAATTTGTTTATTATTTTCTGTAATTTAGTGTTTGTTTGTTTTTTGTACTTTAGATAATTTTATTTAATTGTATTTAATTGTATTTAGTTTAGGGAATGTATTTAATTATAGTGTAGTGTTAGGTGTAATAGTAACTTAGGTTAGATTTTATTTTACAGGTATATTTGTATTTATTTTAACTAGGAAGTTATTAAATAGTTAATAACTATTGTATCTAGTTAAAATAAATACAAACTTGTCTGTAAAATAAAAATAAACCCTAAGATAGCTACAATGTAACTATTAGTTATATTGTAGCTATCTTAGGGTTTATTTTATAGGTAAGTATTTAGTTTTAAATAGGAATAATTTAGTTAAATATAATTTAAATAAATCTAAATACAATTCCTATCATTAAGTTAGGGGGTATTAGGGTTAGGGTTAGACTTAGGTTTAGGGGTTAATAAATTCAATATAGTGGTGGCGGTGTAGGGGGGCAGATTAGGGGTTAATAAATATAATGTAGGTGTAGGGGGGGCAGATTAGGGGTTAATAACTTTATGTAGGTGGCGGTGGTGTCGGGGCAGCAGATTAGGGGTTAATAAGAATAATGTAGGTGGCGGCAGTGTAGAGGGGCAAATTAGGGGTTAATAACTTTATGTAGGTGGCGGCGGTGTCGGGGCGGCAAATTAAGGGTTAATAAGAATAATGTAGGTGGCGGCGGTGTAGGGGGGGCAGATTAGGGGTTAATAAGTTTAATGTAGGTGGCGGCGGTGTAGGGGGGCAGATTAGGGGTTAATAAATATAATGTAGGTGGCAGCGGTGTAGGGGGCGGAAGATTAGGGGTTAATAAATATAATGTAGGCAGCGGGGGGCTTCAGAAGTGGCGGTTTAGGGGTTAAACACTTTAGTTGCGGCGGGGTCCCTGAGCAGCGGTTTAGGGGTTAATAAAGTTATTAGAGTTGCGGTGGGCTCCGGGAGCGGCGGTATAGGGGGTAAAACAGTATAATATAGTGTGGGTGTTTAGTGACAGGGTACCAATAAAGCTGGGAAAAAGCCGAAGAGCAGCAAAATCGATGACTGTTAGTTAACAACAGTCCGCTGCTCATCGCACCGTACATGGTGCACGGCTTTTTGACAGCTTTTTTGGTAACTTTGGAGAACGTATTCAGGTCCGCGGCAGCGATGTTAGGCGATCTTAGGCGAGCGTATTGGTGCCATTGAATGCAAGTAAGCTGACGGCTTGATAAGTAGATGCCATTGTATCTTTATATGTCTGGGGCGCTAGATGTGACTCTGTATCTTTATATGTCTGGGTCCTAGATGTGACTCTGTATCCTTATATGTCAGAGGCGCTAGATGTGACTCTATATATTTATATGTCTGCGGTGCTAGGTGTGATTCTGTATATTTATATGTCTGGGGCGCTAGATGTGACTCTGTATCTTTATCTGTCTGGAGCGCTAGATGTGACTCTAAATCTTTATATGTCTGGGGCGCTAGATGTGACTCTGTATATTTATATGTCTGGGGCGCTAGATGTGACTCTATGGCCTCTATTTATCAAGCTGTCTACTTTCTAGCATTCGCCGGCACCAATATGCTCGCCTAACATTGCTGCTGCGGACCTGAATACGTTCGCCAAATTTATCAAGAAAGCTGTCAAAAAGCTGCGCACCAAGTACGGTGCGATGAGCAGCGGACTGTTGTTAACTAACAGTCATCGATCTCGCTGCTCATCGGCTCATCGCAACTCTAATAAATATATTAACCCTAAACCGCCGCTCCCGGACCCCGACGCCACCTACATTATACCTATATTAGCCCCTAATCTGCCGCCCCTTATACCGCCGCCACCTACATAAAGTTATTAACCCCTATCCTGCCGATCCCGGACCCCGCCGCAACTAAATAAATTGTTTAACCCCTAAACCGCCACACCCGGAGCCCACCGCCACCTACATTACATTTATTAACCCCTATCCTGCCCCCCTACACCGCCGCCACCTACATTACATTTATTAACCCCTAATCTGCCCCCCCTACACCGCCGCCATTATATTAAATGAATTAACCCCTAAACCTAAGTCTAACCCTAACACCCCCCTAACTTAAATATAATTTAAATACATCTAAATAAATTTAATATTATTACCTAAATTATTCCTATTTAAAACTAATAGTTACATTTGTATCTATCTTAGGGTTTATTTTTATTTTACAGGCAACTTTGTATTTATTTTAACTAGGTACAATAGCTATTAAATAGTTATTAACTATTTAATAGCTACGTAGCTAAAATAAATACAAAATTACCTGTAAAATAAATCCTAACCTAAGTTACAATTACACCTAACACTATACTATAATTAAATAAATTAAATTAATTAAATACAATTACCTACATTTAAATAAAATTAACTAAAGTACAAAAAAAACACACTAAATTACAGAAAATAAAAAAAAATACAAGAATTTTAAACTAATTACACCTAATCTAAGCCCCCAAATAAAATAAAAAAGCCCCCCAAAATAATAAAATTCCCTACCCTAAACTAATTTACAAATAGCCCTTATAAGGGCCTTTTGCGGGGCATTGCCCCAAAGTAATCAGCTCTTTTACCTGAAAAAAAAAAGAAATACAACCCCCCCAACATTAAAACCCAACACCCATACACCCAACCCTACTCTAAAACCCACCCAAACCCCCCTTAGAAAAACCTAACACTACCCCCTTGAAGATCACCCTAAGTCTTCATCCAAGCGGCATCTTCTATCTGCTTCCATCCGACGAGGAGCAGCACCATCTTGAAGACATCCGACGCGGAGCATCCATCGATCCCGACGACTAAATGACGAATGATGGTTCCTTTAAATGACGTCAGCCAATCGGAATTAAGGTAGGAAAAATCCGATTGGCTGATGCAATCAGCCAATCGGATTGAAGTTATTAAATAATTAATAACTATTTAATAACTATTGTACCTAGTTAAAATAAATACAAAGTTGCCTGTAAAATAAAAATAAACCCTAAGCTAGCTACAATGTAACTATTAGTTATATTGTAGTTATCTTAGGGTTTATTTTATAGGTAAGTATTTGGTTTTAAATAGGAATAATTTAGTTAATGATAGTAATTTTTTTTAGATTTATTTAAATTATATTTAAGTTGGGGGGATTAGGGTTAGACTTAGGTTTAGGGTTTAATAACTTTAATATAGTGGCGTAGGTGTAGGGGGGGCAGGATAGGGGTTAATAAGTTTAATGTAGGTGGCAGCGGTGTAGGGGGGCAGGAAAGGGGTTAATATGTATAATTTTGGCTTGTGGCGGGGTCCGTGAGCGGCGGTTTAGGGGTTAAACAATTTATTTAGTTGTGGTGGGGTCCGGGAGCGGCGGTTTAGGGGTTAATAAGTATAATGTAGGTAGTGGCAGTGTAGGGGGGGGGCAGATTAGGGGTGTTTAGACTCGGGGTACATGTTAGGGTGTTAGGTGCAGACATTTCCAATAGGAATCAACGGGATATCGGGCAGCAGCAAACATGAGCTTTCACTGCTGTAAGACTCCCATTGATTCCTATAGGATCCGCCGCCTCCAGGGTGGCGGATTGAAAACCAGGTACGCTGGGCCGGAATAGTGGCGAGCGTACCTGGTTGTTTTTTGTTAATTTCCAAAAGTAGTCAGATTGTGCCGAACTTGCGTTCGGAACATCTGGAGTGACGTAACCATTGATCTGTGTCGGACTGATTCCGGTGGATCGTATGTTACGTCACTAGATTCTACTTTTTCTGGTCTGTAGGGCTTGATAACTATGGCGAATGAGCCTTGCCACAATATACTCTGCGGAATTCCAGCGTATTTGCGGTTGACGGCTTGATAAATAGAGGCCTGTATCTTTATATGTTTGGGGTGCTTGATGTGACTCTGTATATTTATATGTCTGGGGCGCTAGATGTGACTCTGTATCTTTATATGTTTGGGGTGCTAGATGTGACTCTGTATATTTATATGTCTGGGGCGCTAGATGTGGGGCGCTAGATGTGACTGCAGACTGTCTCAATGATTACTTCTGTTCTGTTTTCACTAAAGATTGTGAAGATACAATGTCTACATTAAGGGATGCTACGCAAAATAGAAACAAGCTTAACAGTAATCTTTTTACAGAGGATGAGGTTTTGTTAGCATTATCAAAAATAAATGTTACAAAGGCAGTGGGTCCTGATAATATTCATCCAAGGGTTTTAAAAGAACTTCGATCAGTGCTAACTGACCCATTAACTGATCTATTTAATCAGTCACTATTAACAGGAGCTGTCCCAGGTGATTGGAGAATAGCAAATGTAATACCTCTTCATAAAAAGGGCAGTAGAGAAGAATCTGGCAACTACAGGCCAGTTAGTTTAACTTCAGTAGTAGGGAAATTAATGGAAAGCCTCTTAAAAGAAAGAATTATGACTTACATAAAGACAAACAATTTAGAGGACCAAAATCAGCATGGTTTTACTTCAGGGAGATCATGTCAGACTAATCTAATTGACTTCTTTGATTATGTAACAAAAGTATTAGACAAGGGAGGAGCAGTTGATGTAGCATATCTAGATTTCAGCAAAGCATTTGACACCGTCCCACACAATAAACTTATTCACAAACTATATCTCCTTGGTCTAGATTCAAAAATTGTGAACTGGGTGGAATGCTGGCTTAAGGACAGAAAACAAAGTGTCTTAGTAAATGGAGTTTAATTAAGCAGAGGGGGCTGTTACTAGTGGTGTTCCTCAGGGGTCAGTTCTGGGGCCTGTTTTGTTTAACATATTTATCTGCGATATCAGCAAAGGGCTACAGGGGAAAGTATGTCTCTTTGCAGATGATACAAAAATTTGCAACAGAGTGGATGTTCCAGGGGGGGTAGACAAAATGAGAAGTGATATACAACAATTGGAGGATTGGACAAACGACTGGGATCTAAAGTTTAACACAGCAAAGTGTAAAATAATGCATTTAGGGAAGAAAAATCCAAATGTTAATTACAGACTCAATGACACTTTACTGACTGTTACAGACGAGGAACAGGACTTGGGAATTATTATTTCAGATGATTTAAAACTTAGTAAACAATGTAGTAATGCAGCGAGTAAGGCTAGCAGAATGCTTGGATGTATTGGTAGAGGTATTTGCAGCAGAAATAGTAAGGTTCTTATGCCACTTTATAGATCATTAGTTAGGCCTCATCTTGAGTATTGTGTGCAGTTCTGGAGGCCATATCTTCAGAAGGATATTAACAAACTTGAATCTGTGCAAAGGAGGCTACCAAAATGGTACATGGTCTAAAAAATAAAACTTACCAGGATAGGCTCAATGACCTAAATATGTATAGCTTAGAGGAGAGAAGGGAAAGAGGTGATATGATAGCAACTTTCAAGTACATTAAAGGGTTTAGTAAAACTGAGGCTGTGGGTATTTTACATAAAATGGAAAATTCAAGAACAAGGGGTCATGAGCTCAAGCTAAAGGGTAGTAGATTCGGGAGTAATTTGAGGAAGCACTTCTTTACAGAAAGAGTGATTGATTTATGGAATAAACTTCCTCAAGAGGTAGTAGCAACAAACACTGTGGGGGACTTTAAAAATGCATGGGACAAGCATAGGGCTATCCTACGAACTAGATAAGTTTATACTGTTAGGTAAGGTCGGGCAGACTTGCTGGGCCTATGGCTCTTATCTGCCGTCAATATCTATGTTTCTATGTTTCTGTAACTTTATATGTCTGGGGCGCTAGATGTGACTCTGTATATTTATATATCTGGGGCGCTAGATGTGACTCTGTATATTTATATGTCTGGGGGCGCTACATCTGACTCTGTATCTTTATATGTCTGAGGCGCTAGATGTGACTCTGTATCTTTATATATCTGGGGCACTAGATGTGACTGTATATTTATATGTCTGGGGCACTAGATGTGACTGTATATTTATATATCTGGGGCACTATATGTGACTGTATATTTATATATCTGGGGCACTAGATGTGACTGTATATTTATATGTCTGGGGTGCTAGATGTGACTCTGTATATTTATATGTCTGGGGCGCTAGATGTGACTCTGTATCTTTATATATCTGGGGCGCTAGATGTGTCTCTGTATCCTTATATGTCTGGGGCGCTAGATGTGACTCTGTATATTTATATGTCTGGGGGCGCTACATCTGACTCTGTATCTTTATATGTCGGGGCGCTAGATGTGACTCTGTATCTTTATATATCTGGGGCACTAGATGTGACTGTATATTTATATGTCTGGGGCGCTAGATGTGACTCTATATCTTATATGTCTGGGGCGCTAGATGTGACTCTGTATATTTATATGTCTGGGGCGCTGGATGTGACTCTGTATCTTTATATGTCTGGGGCGCTAGATGTGACTCTGTATATTTATATGTCTGGGGCGCTGGATGTGACTCTGTATCTTTATATGTCTGGGGCGCTAGATGTGACTCTGTATATTTATATGTCTGGGGCGCTAGATGTGACTGTATCTTTATATGTCTGGGGCGCTAGATGTGACTCTGTATATTTATATATCTAGGGCGCTAGATGTGACTGTATATTTATATATCTGGGGCGCTAGATGTGACTCTGTATATTTATATATCTGGGGCGCTAGATGTGTCTCTGTATCCTTATATGTCTGGGGCGCTAGATGTGAATCTGTATATTTATATATCTGGGGCGCTAGATGTGACTGTATATTTATATGTCTGGGGCGCTAGATGTGACTCTGTATATTTATATGTCTGGGGCGCTAGATGTGACTGTATATTTATATATCTGGAGCGCTAGATGTGACTCTGAATCTTTATATGTCTGGGGCGCTAGATGTGACTGTATATTTATATGTCTGGGGCGCTAGATGTGACTGTATATTTATATGTCTGGGGCGCTAGATGTGACTGTATATTTATATCTGCTCTGTATATTTATATGTCTGGGGCGCTAGATGTGATTGTATATTTATATGTCTGGGGCGCTAGATGTGACTCTGTATATTTATATGTCTGGGGAGCTAGATGTGACTCTGTATATTTATATGACTGGGGCGCTAGATGTGACTCTGTATATTTATATGACTGGGGCGCTAGATGTGATTGTATATTTATATGTCTGGGGCGCTAGATGTGACTCTGTATATTTATATGTCTGGGGCGCTAGATGTGATTGTATATTTATATGTCTGGGGCGCTAGATGTGACTCTGTATATTTATCTGTCTGGGGCGCTAGATGTGACTGTATATTTATATGTCTGGGGCGCTAGATGTGACTCTGTATCTTTATATGTTTGGAGCGCTAGATGTGACTGTATATTTATATGTCTGGGGTGCTAGATGTGACTCTGTATCTTTATATGTCTGGGGCGCTAGATGTGACTCTGTATATTTATATATCTGGGGCGCTGGATGTGACTCTGTATCTTTATATGTCTGGGGCACTAGATGTGACTGTATATTTATATGTCTGGGGCGCTAGATGTGACTCTGTATCTTTATATGTCTGGGGCGCTAGATGTGACTGTATATTTATATGTCTGGGGCGCTAGATGTGACTCTGTATATTTATATGTCTGGGGCGCTAGATGTGACTCTGTATCTTTATATGTCTGGGGCGCTAGATGTGACTGTATATTTATATGTCTGGGGCGCTGGATGTGACTCTGTATCTTTATATGTCTGGGGCGCTAGATGTGACTGTATATTTATATGTCTGGGGCGCTAGATGTGACTCTGTATATTTATATGTCTGGGGCGCTAGATGTGACTCTGTATCTTTATATGTCTGGGGCGCTAGATGTGACTGTATATTTATATGTCTGGGGCGCTAGATGTGACTCTGTATATTTATATGTCTGGGGCACTAGATGTGACTCCGTGACGTGCAGTGACGTCAGAGGCTAGGATACGCCTTCATTCTTTAGATATCCTTTGTTGAAGAAATAGCAATGCACATGGGTGAGCCAATCACATGAGGTATCTATGTGCAGCCACCAATCAGCAGCTACTGAGCATATTTAGATATTATTTTCAACAAAGGATATCACAAGAATGAAGAAAATTATATATTAGATGTAAATTGGAAAGTTATTTAAAATTGCATGCTCTTTCTAAATCATGAAAGAAAACATATGAGTTTCATGTCCCTTTAAATGGTGTCTTTGAAAACTGTTCAACTTAGTAAACATCTGGGCCTCCATTACATATGCAGCGTCGCCCTCAAAATCCTCCGCCGCCAGATTTTACGCGATTTTGGTATTACATATACGGCGTAACATACAAGTTACGCGCGTATATTTCACCCGTCGCTCACAATAATTACTCCCATAGGCTAACATAGAACCGCATCGCAAATCGGTATCCAATATCCAGCGCAAGGACTTACGTGGTGAAAATGGAGAAATCTTACTCCATTTTTACCTCGCCATAAAAGGCAGCCGCAGCAAGCCTTGCGCTGAGTATGGGAGCACCGTAACTCCCGAAAATGCCTGCAAAAATAAACTAACACCTAACGCATGTGCAATGTCTATCTACCTGTCAACCGCAATCCCCCACCGCAATAACTAATAAAGTCTATTAACCCCTAAACCGCCATAGCCCACAATGCAATAAACCTAATCAAGTATTAACCCCTAAACCGCCATAGCCCACAACGCAATAAACCTAACCCCCCCTAAATAAACTAAAATTACCTAATTTACAAAATATTAAAGTTACTATTAAATATAAAAAAAAATACACTACTTTTAAAATACAAATAAAGTATAAATTAAAGGGGCAGTCTAATCAAAATTCAGGAGTAGACTGTCCCTTTAAGCAAGAATTACAGAAAATAAAAAAAATCTAAGATTACAGAAAATAATAAATAAAATTACAAATATGTATATATGTTTGGGGTGCTAGATGTGACTCTGTATATTTATATGTCTGGGGCGCTAGATGTGACTCTGTATCTTTATATGTCTGGGGCGCTAGATGTGACTCTGTATATTTATATATCTGGGGCGCTAGATGTGACTCTGTATATTTATATGTCTGGGGGCTCTACATCTGACTCTGTATCTTTATATGTCTGAGGTGCTAGATGTGACTCTGTATCTTTATATATCTGGGGCACTAGATGTGACTGTACAGGGAGTGCAGAATTATTAGGCAAATGAGTATTTTGACCACATCATCCTCTTTATGCATGTTGTCTTACTCCAAGCTGTATAGGCTCGAAAGCCTACTACCAATTAAGCATATTAGGTGATGTGCATCTCTGTAATGAGAAGGGGTGTGGTCTAATGACATCAACACCCTATATCAGGTGTGCATAATTATTAGGCAACTTCCTTTCCTTTGGCAAAATGGGTCAAAAGAAGGACTTGACAGGCTCAGAAAAGTCAAAAATAGTGAGATATCTTGCAGAGGGATGCAGCACTCTTAAAATTGCAAAGCTTCTGAAGCGCGATCATCGAACAATCAAGCGTTTCATTCAAAATAGTCAACAGGGTCGCAAGAAGCGTGTGGAAAAACCAAGGTGCAAAATAACTGCCCATGAACTGAGAAAAGTCAAGCGTGCAGCTGCCAAGATGCCACTTGCCACCAGTTTGGCCATATTTCAGAGCTGCAACATCACTGGAGTGCCCAAAAGCACAAGGTGTGCAATACTCAGAGACATGGCCAAGGTAAGAAAGGCTGAAAGACGACCACCACTGAACAAGACACACAAGCTGAAACGTCAAGACTGGGCCAAGAAATATCTAATTTTTCTAAGGTTTTATGGACTGATGAAATGAGAGTGAGTCTTGATGGGCCAGATGGATGGGCCCGTGGCTGGATTGGTAAAGGGCAGAGAGCTCCAGTCCGACTCAGACGCCAGCAAGGTGGAGGTGGAGTACTGGTTTGGGCTGGTATCATCAAAGATGAGCTTGTGGGGCCTTTTCGGGTTGAGGATGGAGTCAAGCTCAACTCCCAGTCCTACTGCCAGTTTCTGGAAGACACCTTCTTCAAGCAGTGGTACAGGAAGAAGTCTGCATCCTTCAAGAAAAACATGATTTTCATGCAGGACAATGCTCCATCACACGCGTCCAAGTACTCCACAGCGTGGCTGGCAAGAAAGGGTATAAAAGAAGAAAATCTAATGACATGGCCACCTTGTTCACCTGATCTGAACCCCATTGAGAACCTGTGGTCCATCATCAAATGTGAGATTTACAAGGAGGGAAAACAGTACACCTCTCTGAACAGTGTCTGGGAGGCTGTGGTTGCTGCTGCACGCAATGTTGATGGTGAACAGATCAAAACACTGACAGAATCCATGGATGGCAGGCTTTTGAGTGTCCTTGCAAAGAAAGGTGGCTATATTGGTCACTGATTTGTTTTTGTATGTCAGAAATGTATATTTGTGAATGTTGAGATGTTATATTGGTTTCACTGGTAAAAAATAAATAATTGAAATGGGTATATATTTGTTTTTTGTTAAGTTGCCTAATAATTATGCACAGTAAAAGTCACCTGCACACACAGATATCCCCCTAAAATAGCTATAACTAAAAACAAACTAAAAACTACTTCCAAAACTATTCAGCTTTGATATTAATGAGTTTTTTGGGTTCATTGAGAACATGGTTGTTGTTCAATAATAAAATTAATCCTCAAAAATACAACTTGCTTAATAATTCTGCACTCCCTGTATATTTATATGTCTGGGGTGCTAGATGTGACTCTGTATATTTATACGTCTGGGGCGCTAGATGTGACTCTGTATCCTTATATGTCTGGGGCGCTAGATGTGACTCTGTATATTTATATGTCTGGGGGCGCTACATCTGACTCTGTATATTTATATGTCGGGGCGCTAGATGTGACTCTGTATCTTTATATATCTGGGGCACTAGATGTGACTGTATATTTATATGTCTGGGGCGCTAGATGTGACTCTATATCTTATATGTCTGGGGCGCTAGATGTGACTCTGTATATTTATATGTCTGGGGCGCTGGATGTAACTCTGTATCTTTATATGTCTGGGGCGCTAGATGTGACTCTGTATATTTATATGTCTGGGGCGCTGGATGTGACTCTGTATCTTTATATGTCTGGGGCGCTAGATGTGACTCTGTATATTTATATGTCTGGGTCGCTAGATGTGACTGTATCTTTATATGTCTGGGGCGCTAGATGTGACTCTGTATATTTATATATCTAGGGCGCTAGATGTGACTGTATATTTATATATCTGGGGCGCTAGATGTGACTGTATATTTATATATCTGGGGCGCTAGATGTGTCTCTGTATCCTTATATGTCTGGGGCGCTAGATGTGAATCTGTATATTTATATATCTGGGGTGCTAGATGTGACTGTATATTTATATGTCTGGGACGCTAGATGTGACTCTGTATATTTATATGTCTGGGGCGCTAGATGTGACTGTATATTTATATATCTGGAGCGCTAGATGTGACTCTGAATCTTTATATGTCTGGGGCGCTAGATGTGACTCTGTATATTTATATGTCTGGGGCGCTAGATGTGATTGTATATTTATATGTCTGGGGCGCTAGATGTGACTCTGTATATTTATATGTCTGGGGAGCTAGATGTGACTCTGTATATTTATATGTCTGGGGCGCTAGATGTGACTGTATCTTTATATGTCGGGGCGCTAGATGTGACTCTGTATATTTATATATCTGGGGCACTAGATGTGACTGTATATTTATATGTCTGGGGCGCTAGATGTGACTCTATATCTTATATGTCTGGGGCGCTAGATGTGACTCTGTATATTTATATGTCTGGGGCGCTGGATGTGACTCTGTATCTTTATATGTCTGGGGCGCTAGATGTGACTCTGTATATTTATATATCTGGGGAGCTAGATGTGACTGTATCTTTATATGTCTGGGGCGCTAGATGTGACTCTGTATATTTATATGTCTGGGGCGCTAGATGTGACTGTATCTTTATATGTCTGGGGCGCTAGATGTGACTCTGTATATTTATATATCTAGGGCGCTAGATGTGACTGTATATTTATATATCTGGGGCGCTAGATGTGACTCTGTATATTTATATATCTGGGGCGCTTTATATATCTGGGGCGCTAGATGTGAATCTGTATATTTATATATCTGGGGCGCTAGATGTGACTGTATATTTATATGTCTGGGGCGCTAGATGTGACTCTGTATATTTATATGTCTGGGGCGCTAGATGTGACTGTATATTTATATATCTGGAGCGCTAGATGTGACTCTGAATCTTTATATGTCTGGGGCGCTAGATGTGACTCTGTATATTTATATGACTGGGGCGCTAGATGTGACACTGTATCTTTATATATCTGGGGCGCTAGATGTGACTCTGTATCTTTATATGTCTGGGGCGCTAGATGTGACTCTGTATATTTATACATCTGGGGCGCTGGATGTGACTCTGTATCTTTATATATCTGGGGCGCTAGATGTGACTCTGTATCTTTATATGTCTGGGGCGCTAGATGTGACTGTATATTTATATGTCTGGGGCGCTAGATGTGACTCTGTATATTTATATGTCTGGGGCGCTAGATGTGACTCTGTATCTTTATATGTCTGGGGCGCTAGATGTGACTGTATATTTATATGTCTGGGGCGCTAGATGTGACTCTGTATATTTATATGTCTGGGGCGCTAGATGTGACTCAGTGACGTGCAGTGACGTCAGAGGCTGGTGAGGCAGTGGCTAGGATACGCCTTCATTCTTTAGATATCCTTTTTTGAAGAAATAGCAATGCACATGGGTGAGCCAATCACATGAGGTATCTATGTGCAGCCACCAATCAGCAGCTACTGAGCATATTTAGATATTATTTTCAACAAAGGATACCACAAGAATGAAGAAAATTATATATTAGATGTAAATTGGAAAGTTATTTAAAATTGCATGCTCTTTCTAAATCATGAAAGAAAACATATGGGTTTCATGTCCCTTTAAATGGTGTCTTTGAAAACTGTTCAACTTAGTAAACATCTGGGCCTCCATTACATATGCAGCGTCGCCCTCAAAATCCTCCGCCGCCAGATTTTACGCGATTTTGGTATTACATATACGGCGTAACATACAAGTTACGCGCGTATATTTCACCCGTCGCTCACAATAATTACTCCCATAGGCTAACATAGAACCGCATCGCAAATCGGTATCCAATATCCAGCGCAAGGACTTACGTGGTGAAAATGGAGAAATTTTACTCCATTTTTACCTCGCCATAAAAGGCAGCCGCAGCAAGCCTTGCGCTGAGTATGGGAGCACCGTAACTCCCGAAAATGCCTGCAAAAATAAACTAACACCTAACGCATGTGCAATGTCTATCTACCTGTCAACCGCAATCCCCCACCGCAATAACTAATAAAGTCTATTAACCCCTAAACCGCCATAGCCCACAATGCAATAAACCTAATCAAGTATTAACCCCTAAACCGCCATAGCCCACAACGCAATAAACCTAACCCCCCCTAAACAAACTAAAATGACCTAATTTACAAAATATTAAAGTTACTATTAAATATAAAAAAAATTACACTACTTTTAAAATACAAATAAATTAAGTATAAATTAAAGGGGCAGTCTAATCAAAATTCAGGAGTAGACTGTCCCTTTAAGCAAGAATTACAGAAAATAAAAAAAATCTAAGATTACAGAAAATAATAAATAAAATTACAAAATTTTAAATAAATTACACCTAATCCCTATGAAAATAAAAAGCCCCCCCCAAAATAAAAACACCCCCTAATCTAATAAACTACCAGTAGCCCTTAAAAGGACTTTTTGCAGGGCATTGCCCCAAGATAATCAGCTCTTTTGCCAAAAAAAAAACACACAGCCCCCTACCAGTAAACCCCCCCAAAAAAAATATTAACACTAAAAACGCTAAACTACGCATTGCCCTGAAAAGGGCATTTGTTGGGCCTTGCCCTTAAAAGGGCATTCAGCTCTTTTGTTGCCCACCCTATCTAAATAAAATAAATCTCCCCCAAAAACCCCTTAAAAAACCCTAAGTCTAACCCCTAAGTGGTCCTCACCTGTCCTGAAGTTCAGCGGAGAAGGTCCTGTTCCAGGCAGTGAAGTCTTCTTCCAAGCGGCGACCTCTTCTTTCTTCTTCAAGGAACCAGTCGGCGCGGAGAGGTGAATCCCTGCCTTACCTGCCTCTAGTGACTGCACATCACTGATGTGACTGTATCTTTATATGTCTGGGGCGCTAAATGTGACTCTGTATATTTATATATCTAGGGCGCTAGATGTGACTGTATATTTATATGTCTGGGGCGCTAGATGTGACTCTGTATCTTTATATGTCTGAGGCGCTAGATGTGACTCTGTATCTTTATATGTCTGGGGCGCTAAATGTGACTCTGTATATTTATATATCTAGGGCGCTAGATGTGACTGTATATTTATATGTCTGGGGCGCTAGATGTGACTCTGTATCTTTATATGTCTGAGGCGCTAGATGTGACTCTGTATCTTTATATGTCTGGGGCGCTAGATGTGAATCTGTATATTTATATGTCTGGGGCGCTAGATGTGACTCTGTATATTTATATGTCTGGGGCACTAGATGTGACTGTATATTTATATGTCTGGGGCGCTAGATGTGACTGTATATTTATATGTCTGGGGCGCTAGATGTGACTGTATATTTATATGTCTGGGGCGCTAGATGTGACTCTGTATATTTATATATCTGGGGCGCTAGATGTGACTCCGTATATTTATATGTCTGGGGCGCTAGATGTGACTCTGTATATTTATATGTCTGGGGCGCTAGATGTTACTCTGTATCTTTATATGTCTGGGGCGCTAGATGTGACTCTGTATATTTATATATCTGGGGCGCTAGATGTGACTGTATATTTATATGTCTGGGGCGCTAGATGTGACTCCGTATATTTATATGTCTGGGGCGCTAGATGTGACTCTGTATATTTATATATCTGGGGCGCTAGATGTGACTGTATATTTATATGTCTGGGGCGCTAGATGTGACTGTATATTTATATGTCTGGGGCGCTAGATGTGACTCTGTATATTTATATATCTGGGGCGCTAGATGTGACTCCGTATATTTATATGTCTGGGGCGCTAGATGTGACTGTATATTTATATGTCTGGGGCGCTAGATGTGACTCTGTATATTTATATATCTGGGGCGCTAGATGTGACTCTGTATATTTATATGTCTGGGGCGCTAGATGTGACTCTGTATATTTATATATCTGGGGAGCTAGATGTGACTCTGTATATTTATATGTCTGGGGCGCTAGATGTGACTCTGTATATTTATATATCTGGGGCGCTAGATGTGACTCTGTATATTTATATGTCTGGGGCGCTAGATGTGACTCTGTATATTTATATGTCTGAGGCGCTAGATGTGAATCTGTATATTTATATATCTGGGGCGCTAGATGTGACTCTGTATCTTTATATGTCTAGGGTGCTGGATGTGACTCTGTATATTTATATGTCTGGGGCGCTAGATGTGACTCTGTATCTTTATATGTCTGGGGCGCTAGATGTGAATCTGTATATTTATATATCTGGGGCGCTAGATGTGACTGTATATTTATATGTCTGGGGCGCTAGATGTGACTCTGTATATTTATATGTCTGGGGCGCTAGATGTGACTCTGTATATTTATATGTCTGGGGCGCTAGATGTGACTGTATATTTATATATCTGGAGCGCTAGATGTGACTCTGTATCTTTATATGTCTGGGGCGCTAGATGTGACTCTGTATATTTATATGTCTGGGGCACTAGATGTGACTCTGTATCTTTATATGTCTGGGGCGCTAGATGAGACTCTTTATCTTTATCTGTCTGGGGCGCTAGATGTGACTGTATATTTATATGTCTGGGGCGCTAGATGTGAATGTATCTTTATGTATCTGGGGCGCTAGATGTGACTCTGTATCTTTATATGTCTGGGGCGCTGGATGTGACTCTGTGGCCTCTAGTTATCAACGTGTCTACTTACCTGCCATCGCCGGCCCAATATGCCCGCCTAAGCTCGCCTACCATCGCCGCCGCAGACCTGAAAAATCTCGCCAAAGTTATCAAGAAATCTGTCAAAAAGCCGCGCACCAAGTACGGGGCGATGAGTTATCACTCATCCGATCTCGCTGCTCTTCGGCTTTTTGACAGCTTTATTGACAAGCTGTCACTAAGCACCCACACTAACTATACTGTTCTACCCCCTATACCGGAGCCCCCCGCAACTAAATAAAGTTATTAACCCCTAAACCGCCGCTCCTAGACCCCGCCGCAACTCTTATAAATGTATTAACCCCTAAACCGCCACTCCCGGAGCCCACCGCCACCTACATTATACCTAGTAACCCCTATCCTGCCCCCCCTATACCGCCGCCACCTATAATAAATTTATTAACCCCTATCCTGCCGATCCCGGACCCCGTCGCAACTAAATACATTGTTTAACCCCTAAACCGCCGCTCCCAGACCCTGCCGCCACCTATATTAAACGCATTAACCCCTAATCTGCCCCCCCTACACCATCGCCACCTATAATAAATTTATTAACCCCTATCCTGCCCCCCCTACACTGCCGCAACTATAATAAAATTATTAACCCCTAAACCTAAGTCTAACCCTTACCCTAACACCCCCCTAACTTAAATATTAATTAAATACATCTAAATAAATTTAACTCTCATTAAATTAATTATTCCTATTTAAAACTAAATACTTACCTTTAAAATAAACCCTAATATAGCTACAATATAAATAATAATTTTATTGTAGCTATCTTAGGATTTATTTTTATTTACCAGGCAAATTTCAATTTATTTTAACTACGTACAATAGCTATTAAATAGTTATTAACTATTTAATAGCTACCTAGATAAAATAAAGACAAATTTACCTGTAAAATAAAAACTAACCTAAGTTACAATTACACCTAACACTACACTATACTTAAATAAATTATTCCTATTTAAAACTAAATACTTACCTGTAAAATAAACCCTAAGATAGCTACAATGTAATTAATAATTACATTGTAGCTATTTTAGGATTTATATTTATTTTACAGGTAACTTTGTATTTATTTTAGCTAGTTAGAATAGTTATTAAATAGTTATTAACTATTTAATAACTACCTAGCTAAAAGAAATACAAAATTACCTGTAAAATAAATCCTAACCTAAGTTACAATTAAACCTAACACTACACTATCATTAAATAAATTAAATAAATTACCTACAAAAAACTACAATTAAATACAGTTAAATAAACTAACTAAAGTACAAAAAATAAAAAAAGCTAAGTTACAAAAAATAAGTTACAAACATTTCAAAAATATTTACAATTTTAAGCTACTTACACCTAATCTAAGCCCCCTAATAAAATAACAAAGGCCCCCAAAATAAAAAAATGCCCTACCCTATTCTACATTAAAAAGTTACCAGCTCAATTACCTTACCAGCCCTTAAAAGGGCCTTTTGCGGGGCATGCCCCAAAGAAAACAGCTCTTTTGCCTGTAAAATATAAATACAACCCCCCCAACATTAAAACCCACCACCCACATACCCCTACTCTAACCCAAACCCCCCTTAAATAAACCTAACACTACCCCCCTGAAGATCATCCTACCTTTCGCCGTCTTCAGCCAGCCGACCACCGATGAAACCGAAGAGGAGATTTGGAGCGGCAGAAGTCATCATCCAAGGGGCGCTGAAGAAGTCTTCCATCCGATTGAAGTCATCATCCAGGCGGCGTCTTCAATCTTCATCCATCCGGAGCGGAGCCATCTTCAGACGAGCCTACGCGGAGCCATCTTCTTCCACCGACGACTGAACGACGAATGATGGTTCCTTTAAGTGACGTCATCCAAGATGGCGTCCCTCGAATTCCGATTGGCTGATAGGATTCTATCAGCCAATCGGAATTAAGGTAGGAAAAATCTGATTGGCTGATCCAATCAGATTGAAGTTCAATCCGATTCGCTGATCCAATCAGCCAATCAGATTGAGCTCGCATTCTATTGGCTATCCCGATCAGCCAATAGAATGCGAGCTCAATCTGATTGGCTGATTGGATCAGCCAATCAGATTTTTCCTACCTTAATTCCGATTGGCTGAAAGAATCCTATCAGCCAATCGGAATTCGAGGGACGCCATCTTGGATGATGTCACTTAAAGGAACCATCATTCGTCGTTCAGTCGTCGGTGGAAGAAGATGGCTCCGCGTAGGCTCGTCTGAAGATGGCTCCGCTCTGCTCCGGATGGATGAAGATTGAAGACGCCGCCTGGATGATGACTTCAATCGGATGGAAGACTTCTTCAGCGCCGCCTGGATGATGACTTCAATCGGATGGAAGACTTCTTCAGCGCCCCTTGGATGATGACTTCTGCCGCTCCGGATCTCCTCTTCGGTTCCATTGGTGGTCGGCTGGCTGAAGACGGCTAAAGGTAGGATGATCTTCAGAGGGGTAGTGTTAGGTTTATTTAAGGAGGGTTTGGGTTAGAGTAGGGGTATGTGGGTGGTGGGTTTTAATGTTGGGGGGGTTGTATTTTTATTTTACAGGCAAAAGAGCTGTTTTCTTTGGGGCATGCCCCGCAAAAGGCCCTTTTAAGGGCTGGTAAGGTAATTGAGCTGGTAACTTTTTAATGTAGAATAGGGTAGGGCATTTTTTTTATTTTGGGGGGCTTTGTTATTTTATTAGGGGGCTTAGATTAGGTGTAAGTAGCTTAAAATTGTTGTAATATTTTTGAAATGTTTGTAAATTTTTTATTTATTTTTGTAACTTAGCTTTTTTTATTTTTTGTACTTTAGTTAGTTTATTTAATTGTATTTAATTGTAGTTATTTGTAGGTAATTTATTTAATGATAGTGTAGTGTTAGGTTTAATTGTAACTTAGGTTAGGATTTATTTTACAGGTAATTTTGTATTTCTTTTAGCTAGGTAGTTATTAAATAGTTAATAACTATTTAATAACTATTCTAACTAGCTAAAATAAATACAAAGTTACCTGTAAAATAAATATAAATCCTAAAATAGCTACAATGTAATTATTAATTACATTGTAGCTATGTTAGGGTTTATTTTACAGGTAAGTATTTAGTTTTAAATAGGAATAATTTATTTAAATATAGTGTAGTGTTATGTGTAATTGTTACTTAGGTTAGTATTTATTTTACAGGTTAATTTCTCTTTATTTTAACTAGGTAGCTATTAAATAGTTAATAACTATTTAATAGCTATTGTACCTAGTTAAAATAAATAGAAATTTGCCTGTAAAATAAAAATAAATCCTAAGATAGCTACAATAAAATTATTATTTATATTGTAGGTATATTAGGGTTTATTTTAAAGGTAAGTATTTAGTTTTAAATAGGAATAATGAATTTAATAAGAGTTAAATTTATTTAGATGTATTTAATTAATATTTAAGTTAGGGGGGTGTTAGGGTTAGACTTAGGTTTAGGGGTTAATAATTTTATTATAGTTGCGGCGGTGTAAGGGGGGCAGGATAGGGGTTAATAAATTTATTATAGGTTGCGACGGTGTAGGGGGGGCAGGAGAGGGGTTAATAAATGTATTATAGGTGGCGACGGTGTAGGGGGGGCAGATTAGGGGTTAATAAGTTTAATATAAGTGGCGGCGGGGTCCGGGAGCGGCGGTTTAGGGGTTAATACATTTATTATAGTTGCGGCGGTGTCCGGGAGCGGCGGTTTAGGGGATAATAACTTTATTTAGTTGCGGCGGAGTAGGGTGGACAGATTAGGGGTTAATATGTATAATGTAGCTTGCGGTGGGCTCCGGGCGTGGCGGTTTAGGGGGTAATAACTTTATTTAGTTGCGGCGGTGTAGGGGGGGACAAATTAGGGGTGTTTAGACTTGGGGTACATGTTAGGGTGTTAGGTGTAGACAGCTCCCATAGGAATCAATGGGATGTCAGGCAGCAGCGAACATGAACTTTTGCTATGGTCAGTCTCCCATTGATTCCTATGGGATCCGCCGCCTCCAGGGCGACGGTTTGAAAACCAGGTACGCTGGGCTGGAAAAGTGCCGAGCGTACCTGCTAGTTTTTTGATAACTAGCAAAAGTAGTCAGATTGTGCCGAACTTGTGTGCGGAACATCTGGAGTGACATAAGAATCGATCTGTGTCGGACTGAGTCCGGCGGATCGAAGCCTACGTCACAAAATTCTACTTTTGCCGGTGTAAAGGGCTTGATAACTAAGGCGAATCAGCCTCGCCACAAATACGCTGCGGAATTCCAGCGTATTTGAGGTTGACGGCTTGATAGCTAGAGGCCTGTATCTTTATATGTCTGGGGCGCTAGATGTGACTCTGTATCTTATATGTCTGGGGCGCTAGATGTGACTCTGTATCTTTATATGTCTGGTGTGCTAGATGTGACTCTGTATCTTTATATGTCTGGGGCGCTAGATGTGACTCTGTATCTTTATATGTCTGTGGCGCTAGATGTGACTCTGTATCTTTATATGTCTGAGGCGCTAGATGTGACTCTGTATATTTATATGTCTGGGGAGCTAGATGTGACTCTGTATGTTTATATGTCTGGGGCGCTAGATGTGACTATATATTTATATATCTGGGGCGCTAGATGTGTCTCTGTATCCTTATATGTCTGGGGCGCTAGATGTGACTGTATATTTATATGTCTGGGGCGCTAGATGTGACTCTGTATCAGTGACGTGCAGTGACGTCAGAGGCTGGTGAGGCAGTGGCAGGATACGCCTTCATTCTTTAGATATCCTTTGTTGAAGAAATAGCAATGCACATGGGTGAGCCAATCACATGAGGTATCTATGTGCAGCCACCAATCAGCAGCTACTGAGCATATTTAGATATGATTTTCAACAAAGGACATCAAAAGAATGAAGAAAATTAGATATTAGATGTAAATTGGAAACATGAACTTTTGCTATGGTCAGTCTCCCATTGATTCCTATGGGATCCGCCGCCTCCAGGGCGACGGTTTGAAAACCAGGTACGCTGGGCTGGAAAAGTGCCGAGCGTACCTGCTAGTTTTTTGATAACTAGCAAAAGTAGTCAGATTGTGCCGAACTTGTGTGCGGAACATCTGGAGTGACATAAGAATCGATCTGTGTCGGACTGAGTCCGGCGGATTGAAGCCTACGTCACAAAATTCTACTTTTGCCAGTGTAAAGGGCTTGATAACTAAGGCGAATCAGCCTCGCCACAAATACGCTGCGGAATTCCAGCGTATTTGAGGTTGACGGCTTGATAACTAGAGGCCTGTATCTTTATATGTCTGGGGCGCTAGATGTGACTCTGTATCTTATATGTCTGGGGCGCTAGATGTGACTCTGTATCTTTATATGTCTGGGGTGCTAGATGTGACTCTGTATCTTTATATGTCTGGGGCGCTAGATGTGACTCTGTATCTTTATATGTCTGTGGCGCTAGATGTGACTCTGTATCTTTATATGTCTGGGGAGCTAGATGTGACTCTGTATGTTTATATGTCTGGGGCGCTAGATGTGACTCTGTATGTTTATATGTCTGGGGCGCTAGATGTGACTATATATTTATATATCTGGGGCGCTAGATGTGTCTCTGTATCCTTATATGTCTGGGGCGCTAGATGTGACTGTATATTTATATGTCTGGGGCGCTAGATGTGACTCTGTATCTTTATATGTCTGGGGGGCTAGATGTGACTGTATATTTATATGTCTGGGGCGCTAGATGTGACTCTGTATCTTTATATGTTTGGAGCGCTAGATGTGACTGTATATTTATATGTCTGGGGCGCTAGATGTGACTCTGTATATTTATATGTCTGGGGCGCTAGATGTGACTCTGTATATTTATATATCTGGGGCGCTAGATGTGACTCTGAATCTTTATATGTCTGGGGCGCTAGATGTGACTCTGTATCTTTATATGTTTGGAGCGCTAGATGTGACTGTATATTTATATGTCTGGGGCGCTAGATGTGACTCTGTATATTTATATGTCTGGGGCGCTAGATGTGACTGTATATTTATATATCTGGGGCGCTAGATGTGACTCTGAATCTTTATATGTCTGGGGCGCTAGATGTGACTCTGTATCTTTATATGTCTGGGGCGCTAGATGTTACTGTATATTTATATATCGGGGCGCTAGATGTGACTCTGTATATTTATATATCTGGGGCGCTAGATGTGACTCTGTATCTTTATATGTCTGGGGAGCTAGATGTGACTCTGTATATTTATATGTCTGGGGCGCTAGATGTTACTCTGTATATTTATATATCTGGGGCGCTAGATGTGACTCTGTATATTTATATGTCTGGGGCGCTAGATGTGACTCTGTATATTTATATGTCTGGGGCGCTAGATGTGACTCTGTATATTTATATGTCTGGGGCGCTAGATGTGACTCTGTATATTTATATATCTGGGGCGCTAGATGTGACTCTGTATCTTTATATGTTTGGGGTGCTAGATGTGACTCTGTATATTTATATGTCTGGGGCGCTAGATGTGACTCTGTATCTTTATATGTCTGGGGCGCTAGATGTGACTGTATATTTATATGTCTGGGGCGCTAGATGTGACTCTGTATCTTTATATGTCTGGGGCGCTAGATGTGACTCTGTATCTTTATATGTCTGGGGCGCTAGATGTGACTCTGTATATTTATATGTCTGGGGCGCTAGATGTGACTGTATCTTTATATGTCTGGGGCGCTAGATGTGGCTCTGTATATTTATATATCTAGGGCGCTAGATGTGACTGTATATTTATATGTCTGGGGCGCTAGATGTGACTGTATCTTTATATGTCTGGGGCGTTAGATGTGACTGTATATTTATATATCTGGGGCGCTAGATGTGACTGTATATTTATATATCTGGGGCGCTAGATGTGACTCTGTATCCTTATATGTCTGGGGCGCTAGATGTGAATGTATCTTTATATATCTGGGGCGCTAGATGTGACTCTGTATCTTTATATGTCTAGGGCGCTAGATGTGACTCTGTATATTTATATGTCTGGAACGCTAGATGTGACTGTATATTTATATATCTGGGGCGCTAGATGTGACTCTGTATATTTATATATCTGGGGCGCTAGATGTGACTCTGTATATTTATATGTCTGGGGAGCTAGATGTGACTCTGTATATTTATATGTCTGGGGCGCTAGATGAGACTCTGTATCTTTATCTGTCTGGGGCGCTAGATGTGACTCTGTATATTTATATGTCTGGGGCGCTGGATGTGACTCTGTATCTTTATATGTCTGGGGCGCTGGATGTGACTCTGTATATTTATATGTCTGGGGCGCTAGATGTGACTCTGTATATTTATATGTCTGGGGCGCTAGATGTGACTCTGTATCTTTATGTATCTGGGGCGCTAGATGTGACTCTGTATCTTTATGTATCTGGGGAGCTAGATGTGACTCTGTATATTTATATATCTGGGGAGCTAGATGTGACTGTATATTTATATGCCTGGGGCGCTAGATGTGACTCTGTATATTTATATGTCTGGGGCGCTAGATGTGACTGTATCTTTATGTATCTGGGGCGCTAGATGTGACTCTGTATATTTATATGTCTGGGGCGCTAGATGTGACTCTGTATATTTATATGTCTGGGGGCGCTACATCTGACTCTGTATCTTTATATGTCGGGGCGCTAGATGTGACTCTGTATCTTTATATATCTGGGGCACTAGATGTGACTGTATATTTATATGTCTGGGGCGCTAGATGTGACTCTGTATATTTATATGTCTGGGGCGCTAGATGTGACTCTGTATATTTATATGTCTGGGGCGCTAGATGTGACTCTGTATCTTTATATGTCTGGGGCACTAGATGTGACTCTGTATATTTATATGTCTGGGGCGCTAGATGTGACTCTGTATATTTATATGTCTGGGGCGCTAGATGTTACTCTGTATCTTTATATGTCTGGGGCACTAGATGTGACTGTATCTTTATATGTCTGGGGCGCTAGATGTGACTCTGTATATTTATATGTCTGGGGCGCTAGATGTTACTCTGTATCTTTATATGTCTGGGGCACTAGATGTGACTGTATATTTATATGTCTGGGGCGCTAGATGTGACTCTGTATATTTATATGACTGGGGCGCAAGATGTGACTCTGTATATTTATATGTCTGGGGCGCTAGATGTGACTCTGTATCTTTATATGTCTGGGGCGCTAGATGTGACTCTGTATATTTATATGTCTGGGGCGCTAGATGTGACTCTGTATATTTATATGTCTGGGGCGCTAGATGTGACTCTGTATATTTATATGTCTGGGGCGCTAGATTTGACTGTATCTTTATATGTCTGGGGCGCTAGATGTGACTCTGTATCTTTATATATCTGGGGCGCTAGATGTGACTCTGTATATTTATATGTCTGGGGCGCTAGATGTGACTCTGTATATTTATATATCTGGGGCGCTAGATGTGACTCTGTATCTTTATATGTCTGGGGCGCTAGATGTGACTCTGTATCTTTTTATGTCTGGGGCGCTAGATGTGACTCTGTATCTTTATATGTCTGGGGCGGTAGATGTGACTCTGTATCTTTATATATCTGGGGCGCTAGATGTAACTCTGTATATTTATATTTCTGGGGCGCTAGATGTGACTCTGTATCTTTATATATCTGGGGCGCTAGATGTGACTCTGTATATTTATATGTCTGGGGAGCTAGATGTGACTCTGTATATTTATATGTCTGGGGCGCTAGATGAGACTCTGTATCTTTATCTGTCTGGGGCGCTAGATGTGACTCTGTATATTTATATGTCTGGGGCGCTGGATGTGACTCTGTATCTTTATATGTCTGGGGCGCTGGATGTGACTCTGTATATTTATATGTCTGGGGCGCTAGATGTGACTCTGTATATTTATATGTCTGGGGCGCTAGATGTGACTCTGTATCTTTATGTATCTGGGGCGCTAGATGTGACTCTGTATCTTTATGTATCTGGGGAGCTAGATGTGACTCTGTATATTTATATATCTGGGGAGCTAGATGTGACTGTATATTTATATGTCTGGGGCGCTAGATGTGACTCTGTATATTTATATGTCTGGGGCGCTAGATGTGACTGTATCTTTATGTATCTGGGGCGCTAGATGTGACTCTGTATATTTATATGTCTGGGGCGCTAGATGTGACTCTGTATATTTATATGTCTGGGGGCGCTACATCTGACTCTGTATCTTTATATGTCGGGGCGCTAGATGTGACTCTGTATCTTTATATATCTGGGGCACTAGATGTGACTGTATATTTATATGTCTGGGGCGCTAGATGTGACTCTGTATATTTATATGTCTGGGGCGCTAGATGTGACTCTGTATATTTATATGTCTGGGGCGCTAGATGTGACTCTGTATCTTTATATGTCTGGGGCACTAGATGTGACTCTGTATATTTATATGTCTGGGGCGCTAGATGTGACTCTGTATATTTATATGTCTGGGGCGCTAGATGTTACTCTGTATCTTTATATGTCTGGGGCACTAGATGTGACTGTATCTTTATATGTCTGGGGCGCTAGATGTGACTCTGTATATTTATATGTCTGGGGCGCTAGATGTTACTCTGTATCTTTATATGTCTGGGGCACTAGATGTGACTGTATATTTATATGTCTGGGGCGCTAGATGTGACTCTGTATATTTATATGACTGGGGCGCAAGATGTGACTCTGTATATTTATATGTCTGGTGCGCTAGATGTGACTCTGTATCTTTATATGTCTGGGGCGCTAGATGTGACTCTGTATATTTATATGTCTGGGGCGCTAGATGTGACTCTGTATATTTATATGTCTGGGGCGCTAGATGTGACTCTGTATATTTATATGTCTGGGGCGCTAGATGTGACTGTATCTTTATATGTCTGGGGCGCTAGATGTGACTCTGTATCTTTATATATCTGGGGCGCTAGATGTGACTCTGTATATTTATATGTCTGGGGCGCTAGATGTGACTCTGTATATTTATATATCTGGGGCGCTAGATGTGACTCTGTATCTTTATATGTCTGGGGCGCTAGATGTGACTCTGTATCTTTATATGTCTGGGGCGCTAGATGTGACTCTGTATCTTTATATGTCTGGGGCGGTAGATGTGACTCTGTATCTTTATATATCTGGGGCGCTAGATGTAACTCTGTATATTTATATTTCTGGGGCGCTAGATGTGACTCTGTATCTTTATATATCTGGGGCGCTAGATGTGACTCTGTATATTTATATGTCTGGGGCGCTAGATGTGACTCTGTATATTTATATATCTGTGGCGCTAGATGTGACTCTGTATCTTTATATGTCTGGGGCGCTAGATGTGACTCTGTATCTTTATATGTCTGGGGCGCTAGATGTGACTCTGTATATTTATATATCTGGGGCGCTAGATGTGACTCTGTATATTTATATGTCTGGGGGCGCTAGATGTGACTCTGTATCTTTATATATCTGGGGCGCTAGATGTGACTCTGTATCTTTATATGTCTGGGGCTCTAGATGTGACCCTGTATATTTATGTCTGGGGCGCTAGATGTGACTCTGTATCTTTATATGTCTGGGGCGCTAGATGTGACTCTGTATATTTATATGTCTGGGGCGCTAGATGTGACTCTGTATCTTTATATGTCTGGGGCGCTAGATGTGACTCTGTATCTTTATATGTCTGGGGCGCTAGATGTGACTCTGTATCTTTATATGTCTGGGGCGCTAGATGTGACTCTGTATATTTATATGTCTTCGGCGCTAGATGTGACTCTGTATCTTTATATGTCTGGGGCGCTAGATGTGACTGTATCTTTATATATCTGGGGTGCTAGATGTGACTCTGTATCTTTATATGTCTGGGGCGCTAGATGTGATTGTATATTTATATATCTGGGGCGCTAGATGTGACTCTGTATATTTATATGTCTGAGGCGCTAGATGTGACTCTGTATCTTTATATGTCTGGGGCGCTAGATGTGACTCTGTATATTTATCTGTCTGGGGCTCTAGATGTGACTCTGTATATTTATCTGTCTGGGGCGCTAGATGTGACTCTGTATATTTATCTGTCTGGGGAGCTAGATGTGACTCTGTATATTTATCTGTCTGGGACGCTAGATGTGACTCTGTATATTTATCTGTCTGGGGCGCTAGATGTGACTCTGTATATTTATATGTCTGGGGCGCTAGATGTGACTCTGTATATTTATCTGTCTGGGGAGCTAGATGTGACTCTGTATATTTATATGTCTGGGGCGCTAGATGTGACTCTGTATATTTATATATCTGGGGCACTAGATGTGACTGTATCTTTATATGTCTGGGGCGCTAGATGTGACTCTGTATATTTATATATCTGGGGCGCTAGATGTGACTCTGTATATTTATATGTCTGGGGCGCTAGATGTGACTCTGTATATTTATATATCTGGGGCGCTAGATGTGACTCTGTATATTTATATGTCTGGGGCGCTAGATGTGACTCTGTATATTTATATATCTGGGGCGCTAGATGTGACTCTGTATATTTATGTCTGGGGCGCTAGATGTGACTCTGTATATTTATATGTCTGGGGAGCTAGATGTGACTCTGTATATTTATATGTCTGGGGCGCTAGATGTGACTCTGTATATTTATATGTCTGGGGCGCTAGATGTGACTGTATCTTTATATGTCTGGGGCGCTAGATGTGACTCTGTATCTTTATATGTCTGGGGCGCTAGATGTGACTCTGTATATTTATATGTCTGGGGCGCTAGATGTGACTGTATATTTATATGTCTGGGGAGCTAGATGTGACTCTGTATCTTTATATGTCTGGGGCGCTAGATGTGACTGTATATTTATTTGTCTGGTGGGCTAGATGTGACTCTGTATATTTATATGTCTGGGGAGCTAGATGTGACTCTGTATATTTATCTGTCTGGGGCGCTAGATGTGACTGTATATTTATATATCTGGGGCACTAGATGTGACTGTATATTTATATGTCTGGGGCGCTAGATGTGACTCTGTATATTTATATGTCTGGGGCGCTAGATGTGACTCTGTATATTTATATGTCTGGGGAGCTAGATGTGACTCTCTATATTTATATGTCTGGGGCGCTAGATGTGACTCTGTATATTTATATGTCTGGGGGCGCTAGATGTGACTCTGTATCTTTATATGTCTGGGGCGCTAGATGTGACTCTGTATATTTATATGTCTGGGGCGCTAGATGTGACTCTGTATATTTATATGTCTGGGGCGCTAGATGTGACTCTGTATATTTATATGTCTGGGGAGCTAGATGTGACTCTCTATATTTATATGTCTGGGGCGCTAGATGTGACTCTGTATATTTATATGTCTGGGGCGCTAGATGTGACTCTGTATATTTATATGTCTGGGGCGCTAGATGTGACTCTGTATATTTATATGTCTGGGGCGCTAGATGTGACTCTGTATATTTATATGTCTGGGGCGCTAGATGTGACTCTGTATATTTATATATCTGGGGCGCTAGATGTGACTCTGTATCTTTATATGTCTGTGGCGCTAGATGTGACTCTGTATCTTTATATGTCTGGGGAGCTAGATGTGACTCTGTATGTTTATATGTCTGGGGCGCTAGATGTGACTCTGTATGTTTATATGTCTGGGGCGCTAGATGTGACTATATATTTATATATCTGGGGCGCTAGATGTGTCTCTGTATCCTTATATGTCTGGGGCGCTAGATGTGACTGTATATTTATATGTCTGGGGCGCTAGATGTGACTCTGTATCTTTATATGTCTGGGGGGCTAGATGTGACTGTATATTTATATGTCTGGGGCGCTAGATGTGACTCTGTATCTTTATATGTTTGGAGCGCTAGATGTGACTGTATATTTATATGTCTGGGGCGCTAGATGTGACTCTGTATATTTATATGTCTGGGGCGCTAGATGTGACTCTGTATATTTATATATCTGGGGCGCTAGATGTGACTCTGAATCTTTATATGTCTGGGGCGCTAGATGTGACTCTGTATCTTTATATGTTTGGAGCGCTAGATGTGACTGTATATTTATATGTCTGGGGCGCTAGATGTGACTCTGTATATTTATATGTCTGGGGCGCTAGATGTGACTGTATATTTATATATCTGGGGCGCTAGATGTGACTCTGAATCTTTATATGTCTGGGGCGCTAGATGTGACTCTGTATCTTTATATGTCTGGGGCGCTAGATGTGACTCTGTATATTTATATGTCTGGGGCGCTAGATGTGACTCTGTATATTTATATGTCTGGGGCGCTAGATGTGACTGTATCTTTATATGTCTGGGGCGCTAGATGTGACTCTGTATCTTTATATGTCTGGGGCGCTAGATGTGACTGTATATTTATATGTCTGGGGAGCTAGATGTGACTCTGTATCTTTATATGTCTGGGGCGCTAGATGTGACTGTATATTTATTTGTCTGGTGGGCTAGATGTGACTCTGTATATTTATATGTCTGGGGAGCTAGATGTGACTCTGTATATTTATCTGTCTGGGGCGCTAGATGTGACTGTATATTTATATATCTGGGGCACTAGATGTGACTGTATATTTATATGTCTGGGGCGCTAGATGTGACTCTGTATATTTATATGTCTGGGGGCGCTAGATGTGACTCTGTATATTTATATGTCTGGGGAGCTAGATGTGACTCTCTATATTTATATGTCTGGGGGCGCTAGATGTGACTCTGTATATTTATATGTCTGGGGCGCTAGATGTGACTCTGTATCTTTATATGTCTGGGGCGCTAGATGTGACTCTGTATATTTATCTGTCTGGGGCGCTAGATGTGACTCTGTATATTTATATGTCTGGGGGCGCTAGATGTGACTCTGTATATTTATATGTCTGGGGAGCTAGATGTGACTCTCTATATTTATATGTCTGGGGGCGCTAGATGTGACTCTGTATCTTTATATGTCTGGGGCGCTAGATGTGACTCTGTATATTTATATGTCTGGGGCGCTAGATGTGACTCTGTATATTTATATGTCTGGGGCGCTAGATGTGACTCTGTATATTTATATGTCTGGGGCGCTAGATGTGACTCTGTATATTTATATATCTGGGGCGCTAGATGTGACTCTGTATATTTATATGTCTGTGGCGCTAGATGTGACTCTGTATCTTTATATGTCTGGGGAGCTAGATGTGACTCTGTATGTTTATATGTCTGGGGCGCTAGATGTGACTCTGTATGTTTATATGTCTGGGGGCGCTAGATGTGACTATATATTTATATATCTGGGGCGCTAGATGTGTCTCTGTATCCTTATATGTCTGGGGCGCTAGATGTGACTGTATATTTATATGTCTGGGGCGCTAGATGTGACTCTGTATCTTTATATGTCTGGGGGGCTAGATGTGACTGTATATTTATATGTCTGGGGCGCTAGATGTGACTCTGTATCTTTATATGTTTGGAGCGCTAGATGTGACTGTATATATATATGTCTGGGGCGCTAGATGTGACTCTGTATATTTATATGTCTGGGGGCGCTAGATGTGACTCTGTATATTTATATATCTGGGGCGCTAGATGTGACTCTGAATCTTTATATGTCTGGGGCGCTAGATGTGACTCTGTATCTTTATATGTTTGGAGCGCTAGATGTGACTGTATATTTATATGTCTGGGGCGCTAGATGTGACTCTGTATATTTATATGTCTGGGGCGCTAGATGTGACTGTATATTTATATATCTGGGGCGCTAGATGTGACTCTGAATCTTTATATGTCTGGGGCGCTAGATGTGACTCTGTATCTTTATATGTCTGGGGCGCTAGATGTTACTGTATATTTATATGTCTGGGGCGCTAGATGTGACTCTGTATATTTATATATCTGGGGCGCTAGATGTGACTCTGTATCTTTATATGTCTGGGGAGCTAGATGTGACTCTGTATATTTATATGTCTGAGGCGCTAGATGTTACTCTGTATATTTATATATCTGGGGCGCTAGATGTGACTCTGTATATTTATATGTCTGGGGCGCTAGATGTGACTCTGTATATTTATATGTCTGGGGCGCTAGATGTGACTCTGTATATTTATATGTCTGGGGCGCTAGATGTGACTCTGTATATTTATATATCTGGGGCGCTAGATGTGACTCTGTATCTTTATATGTTTGGGGTGCTAGATGTGACTCTGTATATTTATATGTCTGGGGCGCTAGATGTGACTCTGTATCTTTATATGTCTGGGGCGCTAGATGTGACTGTATATTTATATGTCTGGGGCGCTAGATGTGACTCTGTATCTTTATATGTCTGGGGCGCTAGATGTGACTCTGTATCTTTATATGTCTGGGGCGCTAGATGTGACTCTGTATATTTATATGTCTGGGGCGCTAGATGTGACTGTATCTTTATATGTCTGGGGCGCTAGATGTGGCTCTGTATATTTATATATCTAGGGCGCTAGATGTGACTGTATATTTATATGTCTGGGGCGCTAGATGTGACTGTATCTTTATATGTCTGGGGCGTTAGATGTGACTGTATATTTATATATCTGGGGCGCTAGATATGACTGTATATTTATATATCTGGGGCGCTAGATGTGACTCTGTATCCTTATATGTCTGGGGCGCTAGATGTGAATGTATCTTTATATATCTGGGGCGCTAGATGTGACTCTGTATCTTTATATGTCTAGGGCGCTAGATGTGACTCTGTATATTTATATGTCTGGAACGCTAGATGTGACTGTATATTTATATATCTGGGGCACTAGATGTGACTCTGTATATTTATATATCTGGGGCGCTAGATGTGACTCTGTATATTTATATGTCTGGGGAGCTAGATGTGACTCTGTATATTTATATGTCTGGGGCGCTAGATGAGACTCTGTATATTTATATGTCTGGGGCGCTAGATGTGACTGTATCTTTATATGTCTGGGGCGCTAGATGTGACTCTGTATCTTTATATGTCTGGGGCGCTAGATGTGACTCTGTATATTTATATGTCTGGGGCGCTAGATGTGACTGTATATTTATATGTCTGGGGGCGCTAGATGTGACTCTGTATCTTTATATGTCTGGGGCGCTAGATGTGACTGTATATTTATTTGTCTGGTGGGCTAGATGTGACTCTGTATATTTATATGTCTGGGGAGCTAGATGTGACTCTGTATATTTATCTGTCTGGGGCGCTAGATGTGACTGTATATTTATATATCTGGGGCACTAGATGTGACTGTATATTTATATGTCTGGGGCGCTAGATGTGACTCTGTATATTTATATGTCTGGGGTGCTAGATGTGACTCTGTATATTTATATGTCTGGGGAGCTAGATGTGACTCTCTATATTTATATGTCTGGGGCGCTAGATGTGACTCTGTATATTTATATGTCTGGGGCGCTAGATGTGACTCTGTATCTTTATATGTCTGGGGCGCTAGATGTGACTCTGTATATTTATCTGTCTGGGGCGCTAGATGTGACTCTGTATATTTATATGTCTGGGGCGCTAGATGTGACTCTGTATATTTATATGTCTGGGGAGCTAGATGTGACTCTCTATATTTATATGTCTGGGGCGCTAGATGTGACTCTGTATATTTATATGTCTGGGGCGCTAGATGTGACTCTGTATATTTATATGTCTGGGGCGCTAGATGTGACTCTGTATATTTATATGTCTGGGGCGCTAGATGTGACTCTGTATATTTATATGTCTGGGGCGCTAGATGTGACTCTGTATATTTATATATCTGGGGCGCTAGATGTGACTCTGTATCTTTATATGTCTGTGGCGCTAGATGTGACTCTGTATCTTTATATGTCTGGGGAGCTAGATGTGACTCTGTATGTTTATATGTCTGGGGCGCTAGATGTGACTCTGTATGTTTATATGTCTGGGGCGCTAGATGTGACTATATATTTATATATCTGGGGCGCTAGATGTGTCTCTGTATCCTTATATGTCTGGGGCGCTAGATGTGACTGTATATTTATATGTCTGGGGCGCTAGATGTGACTCTGTATCTTTATATGTCTGGGGGGCTAGATGTGACTGTATATTTATATGTCTGGGGCGCTAGATGTGACTCTGTATCTTTATATGTTTGGAGCGCTAGATGTGACTGTATATTTATATGTCTGGGGCGCTAGATGTGACTCTGTATATTTATATGTCTGGGGCGCTAGATGTGACTCTGTATATTTATATATCTGGGGCGCTAGATGTGACTCTGAATCTTTATATGTCTGGGGCGCTAGATGTGACTCTGTATCTTTATATGTTTGGAGCGCTAGATGTGACTGTATATTTATATGTCTGGGGCGCTAGATGTGACTCTGTATATTTATATGTCTGGGGCGCTAGATGTGACTGTATATTTATATATCTGGGGCGCTAGATGTGACTCTGAATCTTTATATGTCTGGGGCGCTAGATGTGACTCTGTATCTTTATATGTCTGGGGCGCTAGATGTTACTGTATATTTATATATCGGGGCGCTAGATGTGACTCTGTATATTTATATATCTGGGGCGCTAGATGTGACTCTGTATCTTTATATGTCTGGGGAGCTAGATGTGACTCTGTATATTTATATGTCTGAGGCGCTAGATGTTACTCTGTATATTTATATATCTGGGGCGCTAGATGTGACTCTGTATATTTATATGTCTGGGGCGCTAGATGTGACTCTGTATATTTATATGTCTGGGGCGCTAGATGTGACTCTGTATATTTATATGTCTGGGGCGCTAGATGTGACTCTGTATATTTATATATCTGGGGCGCTAGATGTGACTCTGTATCTTTATATGTTTGGGGTGCTAGATGTGACTCTGTATATTTATATTTTTGGGGCGCTAGATGTGACTCTGTATCTTTATATGTCTGGGGCGCTAGATGTGACTGTATATTTATATGTCTGGGGCGCTAGATGTGACTCTGTATCTTTATATGTCTGGGGCGCTAGATGTGACTCTGTATCTTTATATGTCTGGGGCGCTAGATGTGACTCTGTATATTTATATGTCTGGGGCGCTAGATGTGACTGTATCTTTATATGTCTGGGGCGCTAGATGTGGCTCTGTATATTTATATATCTAGGGGCGCTAGATGTGACTGTATATTTATATGTCTGGGGCGCTAGATGTGACTGTATCTTTATATGTCTGGGGCGTTAGATGTGACTGTATATTTATATATCTGGGGCGCTAGATGTGACTGTATATTTATATATCTGGGGCGCTAGATGTGACTCTGTATCCTTATATGTCTGGGGCGCTAGATGTGAATGTATCTTTATATATCTGGGGCGCTAGATGTGACTCTGTATCTTTATATGTCTAGGGCGCTAGATGTGACTCTGTATATTTATATGTCTGGAACGCTAGATGTGACTGTATATTTATATATCTGGGGCACTAGATGTGACTCTGTATATTTATATATCTGGGGGCGCTAGATGTGACTCTGTATATTTATATGTCTGGGGAGCTAGATGTGACTCTGTATATTTATATGTCTGGGGCGCTAGATGAGACTCTGTATCTTTATCTGTCTGGGGCGCTAGATGTGACTCTGTATATTTATATGTCTGGGGCGCTGGATGTGACTCTGTATATTTATATGTCTGGGGCGCTAGATGTGACTCTGTATATTTATATGTCTGGGGGCGCTAGATGTGACTCTGTATCTTTATGTATCTGGGGGCGCTAGATGTGACTCTGTATCTTTATGTATCTGGGGAGCTAGATGTGACTCTGTATATTTATATATCTGGGGAGCTAGATGTGACTGTATATTTATATGCCTGGGGGCGCTAGATGTGACTCTGTATATTTATATGTCTGGGGGCGCTAGATGTGACTGTATCTTTATGTATCTGGGGGCGCTAGATGTGACTCTGTATATTTATATGTCTGGGGGCGCTAGATGTGACTCTGTATATTTATATGTCTGGGGGCGCTACATCTGACTCTGTATCTTTATATGTCGGGGGCGCTAGATGTGACTCTGTATCTTTATATATCTGGGGCACTAGATGTGACTGTATATTTATATGTCTGGGGGCGCTAGATGTGACTCTGTATATTTATATGTCTGGGGCGCTAGATGTGACTCTGTATATTTATATGTCTGGGGGCGCTAGATGTGACTCTGTATCTTTATATGTCTGGGGCACTAGATGTGACTCTGTATATTTATATGTCTGGGGCGCTAGATGTTACTCTGTATCTTTATATGTCTGGGGCACTAGATGTGACTGTATCTTTATATGTCTGGGGCGCTAGATGTGACTCTGTATATTTATATGTCTGGGGGCGCTAGATGTTACTCTGTATCTTTATATGTCTGGGGCACTAGATGTGACTGTATATTTATATGTCTGGGGCGCTAGATGTGACTCTGTATATTTATATGACTGGGGCGCAAGATGTGACTCTGTATATTTATATGTCTGGGGGCGCTAGATGTGACTCTGTATCTTTATATGTCTGGGGCGCTAGATGTGACTCTGTATATTTATATGTCTGGGGCGCTAGATGTGACTCTGTATATTTATATGTCTGGGGCGCTAGATGTGACTCTGTATATTTATATGTCTGGGGCGCTAGATTTGACTGTATCTTTATATGTCTGGGGGCGCTAGATGTGACTCTGTATCTTTATATATCTGGGGCGCTAGATGTGACTCTGTATCTTTATATGTCTGGGGCGCTAGATGTGACTCTGTATATTTATATATCTGGGGCGCTAGATGTGACTCTGTATCTTTATATGTCTGGGGCGCTAGATGTGACTCTGTATCTTTTTATGTCTGGGGCGCTAGATGTGACTCTGTATCTTTATATGTCTGGGGCGGTAGATGTGACTCTGTATCTTTATATATCTGGGGCGCTAGATGTAACTCTGTATATTTATATTTCTGGGGCGCTAGATGTGACTCTGTATCTTTATATATCTGGGGCGCTAGATGTGACTCTGTATATTTATATGTCTGGGGAGCTAGATGTGACTCTGTATATTTATATGTCTGGGGCGCTAGATGAGACTCTGTATCTTTATCTGTCTGGGGGCGCTAGATTGACTCTGTATATTTATATGTCTGGGGCGCTGGATGTGACTCTGTATCTTTATATGTATGGGGGCGCTGGATGTGACTCTGTATATTTATATGTCTGGGGCGCTAGATGTGACTCTGTATATTTATATGTCTGGGGCGCTAGATGTGACTCTGTATCTTTATGTATCTGGGGCGCTAGATGTGACTCTGTATCTTTATGTATCTGGGGAGCTAGATGTGACTCTGTATATTTATATATCTGGGGAGCTAGATGTGACTGTATATTTATATGTCTGGGGCGCTAGATGTGACTCTGTATATTTATATGTCTGGGGCGCTAGATGTGACTGTATCTTTATGTATCTGGGGCGCTAGATGTGACTCTGTATATTTATATGTCTGGGGCGCTAGATGTGACTCTGTATATTTATATGTCTGGGGGCGCTACATCTGACTCTGTATCTTTATATGTCGGGGCGCTAGATGTGACTCTGTATCTTTATATATCTGGGGCACTAGATGTGACTGTATATTTATATGTCTGGGGCGCTAGATGTGACTCTGTATATTTATATGTCTGGGCGCTAGATGTGACTCTGTATATTTATATTCTGGGGCGCTAGATGTGACTCTGTATCTTTATATGTCTGGGGCACTAGATGTGACTCTGTATATTTATATGTCTGGGGCGCTAGATGTGACTCTGTATATTTATATGTCTGGGGCGCTAGATGTTACTCTGTATCTTTATATGTCTGGGGCACTAGATGTGACTGTATCTTTATATGTCTGGGGGCGCTAGATGTGACTCTGTATATTTATATGTCTGGGGCGCTAGATGTTACTCTGTATCTTTATATGTCTGGGGGCACTAGATGTGACTGTATATTTATATGTCTGGGGCGCTAGATGTGACTCTGTATATTTATATGACTGGGGGCGCAAGATGTGACTCTGTATATTTATATGTCTGGTGCGCTAGATGTGACTCTGTATCTTTATATGTCTGGGGGCGCTAGATGTGACTCTGTATATTTATATGTCTGGGGCGCTAGATGTGACTCTGTATATTTATATGTCTGGGGCGCTAGATGTGACTCTGTATATTTATATGTCTGGGGCACTAGATGTGACTGTATCTTTATATGTCTGGGGCGCTAGATGTGACTCTGTATCTTTATATATCTGGGGCGCTAGATGTGACTCTGTATATTTATATGTCTGGGGCGCTAGATGTGACTCTGTATATTTATATATCTGGGGCGCTAGATGTGACTCTGTATCTTTATATGTCTGGGGCGCTAGATGTGACTCTGTATCTTTATATGTCTGGGGCGCTAGATGTGACTCTGTATCTTTATATGTCTGGGGCGGTAGATGTGACTCTGTATCTTTATATATCTGGGGCGCTAGATGTGACTCTGTATATTTATATTTCTGGGGCGCTAGATGTGACTCTGTATCTTTATATATCTGGGGCGCTAGATGTGACTCTGTATATTTATATGTCTGGGGCGCTAGATGTGACTCTGTATATTTATATATCTGAGGCGCTAGATGTGACTCTGTATCTTTATATGTCTGGGGCGCTAGATGTGACTCTGTATCTTTATATGTCTGGGGCGCTAGATGTGACTCTGTATATTTATATATCTGGGGCGCTAGATGTGACTCTGTATATTTATATGTCTGGGGGCGCTAGATGTGACTCTGTATCTTTATATATCTGGGGCGCTAGATGTGACTCTGTATCTTTATATGTCTGGGGCTCTAGATGTGACCCTGTATATTTATGTCTGGGGCGCTAGATGTGACTCTGTATCTTTATATGTCTGGGGCGCTAGATGTGACTCTGTATATTTATATGTCTGGGGCGCTAGATGTGACTCTGTATCTTTATATGTCTGGGGCGCTAGATGTGACTCTGTATCTTTATATGTCTGGGGCGCTAGATGTGACTCTGTATCTTTATATGTCTGGGGCGCTAGATGTGACTCTGTATATTTATATGTCTTCGGCGCTAGATGTGACTCTGTATCTTTATATGTCTGGGGCGCTAGATGTGACTGTATCTTTATATATCTGGGGCGCTAGATGTGACTCTGTATCTTTATATGTCTGGGGCGCTAGATGTGACTCTGTATATTTATATATCTGGGGCGCTAGATGTGACTCTGTATATTTATATGTCTGAGGCGCTAGATGTGACTCTGTATCTTTATATGTCTGGGGCGCTAGATGTGACTCTGTATATTTATCTGTCTGGGGCTCTAGATGTGACTCTGTATATTTATCTGTCTGGGGCGCTAGATGTGACTCTGTATATTTATCTGTCTGGGGAGCTAGATGTGACTCTGTATATTTATCTGTCTGGGACGCTAGATGTGACTCTGTATATTTATCTGTCTGGGGCGCTAGATGTGACTCTGTATATTTATATGTCTGGGGCGCTAGATGTGACTCTGTATATTTATCTGTCTGGGGAGCTAGATGTGACTCTGTATATTTATATGTCTGGGGCGCTAGATGTGACTCTGTATATTTATATGTCTGGGGCGCTAGATGTGACTCTGTATATTTATATATCTGGGGCACTAGATGTGACTGTATCTTTATATGTCTGGGGGCGCTAGATGTGACTCTGTATATTTATATATCTGGGGCGCTAGATGTGACTCTGTATATTTATATGTCTGGGGGCGCTAGATGTGACTCTGTATATTTATATATCTGGGGCGCTAGATGTGACTCTGTATATTTATATGTCTGGGGGCGCTACATCTGACTCTGTATCTTTATATGTCGGGGCGCTAGATGTGACTCTGTATATTTATGTCTGGGGCGCTAGATGTGACTCTGTATATTTATATGTCTGGGGAGCTAGATGTGACTCTGTATATTTATATGTCTGGGGCGCTAGATGTGGACTCTGTATATTTATATGTCTGGGGCGCTAGATGTGACTGTATCTTTATATGTCTGGGGGCGCTAGATGTGACTCTGTATCTTTATATGTCTGGGGGCGCTAGATGTGACTCTGTATATTTATATGTCTGGGGCGGTAGATGTGACTGTATATTTATATGTCTGGGGAGCTAGATGTGACTCTGTATCTTTATATGTCTGGGGCGCTAGATGTGACTGTATATTTATTTGTCTGGTGGGCTAGATGTGACTCTGTATATTTATATGTCTGGGGAGCTAGATGTGACTCTGTATATTTATATGTCTGGGGGCGCTAGATGTGACTGTATATTTATATATCTGGGGCACTAGATGTGACTGTATCTTTATATGTCTGGGGCGCTAGATGTGACTCTGTATATTTATATGTCTGGGGCGCTAGATGTGACTCTGTATATTTATATGTCTGGGGAGCTAGATGTGACTCTCTATATTTATATGTCTGGGGCGCTAGATGTGACTCTGTATATTTATATGTCTGGGGGCGCTAGATGTGACTCTGTATCTTTATATGTCTGGGGGCGCTAGATGTGACTCTGTATATTTATCTGTCTGGGGCGCTAGATGTGACTCTGTATATTTATATGTCTGGGGCGCTAGATGTGACTCTGTATATTTATATGTCTGGGGAGCTAGATGTGACTCTCTATATTTATATGTCTGGGGCGCTAGATGTGACTCTGTATATTTATATGTCTGGGGCGCTAGATGTGACTCTGTATCTTTATATGTCTGGGGCGCTAGATGTGACTCTGTATCTTTATATGTCTGGGGCGCTAGATGTGATTCTGTATCTTTATATGTCTGGGGCGCTAGATGTTACTCTGTATCTTTATATGTCTGGGGCGGTAGATGTGACTCTGTATCTTTATATGTCTGGGGCGCTAGATGTTACTCTGTATCTTTATATGTCTGGGGCGCTAGATGTTACTCTGTATCTTTATATGTCTGGGGCGCTAGATGTGACTCTGTATCTTTATATATCTGGGGCGCTAGATGTGACTCTGTATATTTATATGTCTGGGGCGCTAGATGTGACTCTGTATATTTATATATCTGGGGCGCTAGATGTGACTCTGTATCTTTATATTTCTGGGGCGCTAGATGTGACTCTGTATCTTTATATGTCTGGGGGCGCTAGATGTGACTCTGTATCTTTATATGTCTGGGGCGGTAGATGTGACTCTGTATCTTTATATATCTGGGGCGCTAGATGTAACTCTGTATATTTATATTTCTGGGGCGCTAGATGTGACTCTGTATCTTTATATATCTGGGGCGCTAGATGTGACTCTGTATATTTATATGTCTGGGGCGCTAGATGTGACTCTGTATATTTATATATCTGTGGCGCTAGATGTGACTCTGTATCTTTATATGTCTGGGGCGCTAGATGTGACTCTGTATCTTTATATGTCTGGGGCGCTAGATGTGACTCTGTATATTTATATATCTGGGGCGCTAGATGTGACTCTGTATATTTATATGTCTGGGGGCGCTAGATGTGACTCTGTATCTTTATATATCTGGGGCGCTAGATGTGACTCTGTATCTTTATATGTCTGGGGCTCTAGATGTGACCCTGTATATTTATGTCTGGGGCGCTAGATGTGACTCTGTATCTTTATATGTCTGGGGCGCTAGATGTGACTCTGTATATTTATATGTCTGGGGCGCTAGATGTGACTCTGTATCTTTATATGTCTGGGGCGCTAGATGTGACTCTGTATCTTTATATGTCTGGGGCGCTAGATGTGACTCTGTATCTTTATATGTCTGGGGCGCTAGATGTGACTCTGTATATTTATATGTCTTCGGCGCTAGATGTGACTCTGTATCTTTATATGTCTGGGGCGCTAGATGTGACTGTATCTTTATATATCTGGGGCGCTAGATGTGACTCTGTATCTTTATATGTCTGGGGCGCTAGATGTGATTGTATATTTATATATCTGGGGCGCTAGATGTGACTCTGTATATTTATATGTCTGGGGCGCTAGATGTGACTCTGTATCTTTATATGTCTGGGGCGCTAGATGTGACTCTGTATATTTATCTGTCTGGGGCTCTAGATGTGACTCTGTATATTTATCTGTCTGGGGCGCTAGATGTGACTCTGTATATTTATCTGTCTGGGGCTCTAGATGTGACTCTGTATATTTATCTGTCTGGGGCGCTAGATGTGACTCTGTATATTTATCTGTCTGGGGCGCTAGATGTGACTCTGTATATTTATATGTCTGGGGCGCTAGATGTGACTCTGTATATTTATCTGTCTGGGGAGCTAGATGTGACTCTGTATATTTATATGTCTGGGGCGCTAGATGTGACTCTGTATATTTATATATCTGGGGCACTAGATGTGACTGTATCTTTATATGTCTGGGGCGCTAGATGTGACTCTGTATATTTATATATCTGGGGCGCTAGATGTGACTCTGTATATTTATATGTCTGGGGCGCTAGATGTGACTCTGTATATTTATATATCTGGGGCGCTAGATGTGACTGTATCTTTATATGTCTGGGGCGCTAGATGTGACTCTGTATATTTATATATCTGGGGCGCTAGATGTGACTCTGTATATTTATATGTCTGGGGCGCTAGATGTGACTCTGCATATTTATATATCTGGGGCGCTAGATGTGACTCTGTATATTTATATGTCTGGGGCGCTAGATGTGACTCTGTATATTTATATGTCTGGGGGAGCTAGATGTGACTCTGTATATTTATATGTCTGGGGCGCTAGATGTGACTCTGTATATTTATATGTCTGGGGCGCTAGATGTGACTGTATCTTTATATGTCTGGGGCGCTAGATGTGACTCTGTATCTTTATATGTCTGGGGCGCTAGATGTGACTCTGTATATTTATATGTCTGGGGCGCTAGATGTGACTGTATTATTTATATGTCTGGGGGAGCCTAGATGTGACTCTGTATCTTTATATGTCTGGGGCGCTAGATGTGACTGTATATTTATATGTCTGGGGCGCTAGATGTGACTCTGTATATTTATCTGTCTGGGGCGCTAGATGTGACTGTATATTTATATATCTGGGGCACTAGATGTGACTGTATATTTATATGTCTGGGGCGCTAGATGTGACTCTGTATATTTATATGTCTGGGGCGCTAGATGTGACTCTGTATATTTATATGTCTGGGGCGGTAGATGTGACTCTGTATATTTATATGTCTGGGGAGCTAGATGTGACTCTCTATATTTATATGTCTGGGGCGCTAGATGTGACTCTGTATATTTATATGTCTGGGGCGCTAGATGTGACTCTGTATCTTTATATGTCTGGGGCGCTAGATGTGACTCTGTATCTTTATATGTCTGGGGCGCTAGATGTGACTCTGTATCTTTATATGTCTGGGGCGCTAGATGTTACTCTGTATCTTTATATGTCTGGGGCGGTAGATGTGACTCTGTATCTTTATATGTCTGGGGCGCTAGATGTTACTCTGTATCTTTATATGTCTGGGGCGCTAGATGTTACTCTGTATCTTTATATGTCTGGGGCGCTAGATGTGACTCTGTATCTTTATATATCTGGGGCGCTAGATGTGACTCTGTATATTTATATGTCTGGGGCGCTAGATGTGACTCTGTATATTTATATATCTGGGGCGCTAGATGTGACTCTGTATCTTTATATTTCTGGGGCGCTAGATGTGACTCTGTATCTTTATATGTCTGGGGCGCTAGATGTGACTCTGTATCTTTATATGTCTGGGGCGGTAGATGTGACTCTGTATCTTTATATATCTGGGGCGCTAGATGTAACTCTGTATATTTATATTTCTGGGGCGCTAGATGTGACTCTGTATCTTTATATATCTGGGGCGCTAGATGTGACTCTGTATATTTATATGTCTGGGGTGCTAGATGTGACTCTGTATATTTATATATCTGTGGCGCTAGATGTGACTCTGTATCTTTATATGTCTGGGGCGCTAGATGTGACTCTGTATCTTTATATGTCTGGGGCGCTAGATGTGACTCTGTATATTTATATATCTGGGGCGCTAGATGTGACTCTGTATATTTATATGTATGGGGGCGCTAGATGTGACTCTGTATCTTTATATATCTGGGGCGCTAGATGTGACTCTGTATCTTTATATGTCTGGGGCTCTAGATGTGACCCTGTATATTTATGTCTGGGGCGCTAGATGTGACTCTGTATCTTTATATGTCTGGGGCGCTAGATGTGACTCTGTATATTTATATGTCTGGGGCGCTAGATGTGACTCTGTATCTTTATATGTCTGGGGCGCTAGATGTGACTCTGTATCTTTATATGTCTGGGGCGCTAGATGTGACTCTGTATCTTTATATGTCTGGGGCGCTAGATGTGACTCTGTATATTTATATGTCTTCGGCGCTAGATGTGACTCTGTATCTTTATATGTCTGGGGCGCTAGATGTGACTGTATCTTTATATATCTGGGGCGCTAGATGTGACTCTGTATCTTTATATGTCTGGGGCGCTAGATGTGATTGTATATTTATATATCTGGGGCGCTAGATGTGACTCTGTATATTTATATGTCTGGGGCGCTAGATGTGACTCTGTATCTTTATATGTCTGGGGCGCTAGATGTGACTCTGTATATTTATCTGTCTGGGGCTCTAGATGTGACTCTGTATATTTATCTGTCTGGGGCGCTAGATGTGACTCTGTATATTTATCTGTCTGGGGAGCTAGATGTGACTCTGTATATTTATCTGTCTGGGACGCTAGATGTGACTCTGTATATTTATCTGTCTGGGGCGCTAGATGTGACTCTGTATATTTATATGTCTGGGGCGCTAGATGTGACTCTGTATATTTATCTGTCTGGGGAGCTAGATGTGACTCTGTATATTTATATGTCTGGGGCGCTAGATGTGACTCTGTATATTTATATATCTGGGGCACTAGATGTGACTGTATCTTTATATGTCTGGGGCGCTAGATGTGACTCTGTATATTTATATATCTGGGGCGCTAGATGTGACTCTGTATATTTATATGTCTGGGGCGCTAGATGTGACTCTGTATATTTATATATCTGGGGCGCTAGATGTGACTGTATCTTTATATGTCTGGGGCGCTAGATGTGACTCTGTATATTTATATATCTGGGGCGCTAGATGTGACTCTGTATATTTATATGTCTGGGGCGCTAGATGTGACTCTGCATATTTATATATCTGGGGCGCTAGATGTGACTCTGTATATTTATGTCTGGGGCGCTAGATGTGACTCTGTATATTTATATGTCTGGGGAGCTAGATGTGACTCTGTATATTTATATGTCTGGGGCGCTAGATGTGACTCTGTATATTTATATGTCTGGGGCGCTAGATGTGACTGTATCTTTATATGTCTGGGGCGCTAGATGTGACTCTGTATCTTTATATGTCTGGGGCGCTAGATGTGACTCTGTATATTTATATGTCTGGGGCGCTAGATGTGACTGTATATTTATATGTCTGGGGAGCTAGATGTGACTCTGTATCTTTATATGTCTGGGGCGCTAGATGTGACTGTATATTTATATGTCTGGGGCGCTAGATGTGACTCTGTATATTTATATGTCTGGGGAGCTAGATGTGACTCTGTATATTTATCTGTCTGGGGCGCTAGATGTGACTGTATATTTATATATCTGGGGCACTAGATGTGACTGTATATTTATATGTCTGGGGCGCTAGATGTGACTCTGTATATTTATATGTCTGGGGCGCTAGATGTGACTCTGTATATTTATATGTCTGGGGAGCTAGATGTGACTCTCTATATTTATATGTCTGGGGCGCTAGATGTGACTCTGTATATTTATATGTCTGGGGCGCTAGATGTGACTCTGTATCTTTATATGTCTGGGGCGCTAGATGTGACTCTGTATATTTATCTGTCTGGGGCGCTAGATGTGACTCTGTATATTTATATGTCTGGGGCGCTAGATGTGACTCTGTATATTTATATGTCTGGGGAGCTAGATGTGACTCTCTATATTTATATGTCTGGGGCGCTAGATGTGACTCTGTATATTTATATGTCTGGGGCGCTAGATGTGACTCTGTATCTTTATATGTCTGGGGCGCTAGATGTGACTCTGTATCTTTATATGTCTGGGGCGCTAGATGTGACTCTGTATCTTTATATGTCTGGGGCGCTAGATGTTACTCTGTATCTTTATATGTCTGGGGCGGTAGATGTGACTCTGTATCTTTATATGTCTGGGGCTCTAGATGTTACTCTGTATCTTTATATGTCTGGGGCGCTAGATGTTACTCTGTATCTTTATATGTCTGGGGCGCTAGATGTGACTCTGTATATTTATATATCTGGGGCGCTAGATGTGACTCTGTATATTTATATATCTGGGGCGCTAGATGTGACTCTGTATATTTATATGTCTGGGGCGCTAGATGTGACTCTGTATCTTTATATGTCTGGGGTGCTAGATGTGACTCTGTATCTTTATATGTCTGGGGCGCTAGATGTTACTCTGTATCTTTATATGTCTGAGGTGCTAGATGTGACTCTGTATATTTATCTGTCTGCTTAGATGCTGAGCAAATCACTTGATCAGTGAGGCAGCCATTTAGGAGACAGATATGTGATTTTATATTTTTATTTTACATCCTCAATGCCAGAAATTGTAATAAGCTGGTACTGCTGATGTAACAGAACTGTTTATTGTATAGTGCCCATATTGGGTGTAGTCTCTTCTAACTCACAGTGCTGCTCACAACTATAGTAATCTGAAACAAGTAAAAACAGAGAAGAGCATACTGAGCTAACAGGCTGTACTTATATTATGCATCGTCCCATTAAAAAAGCACAGATTTTCCTGCTTTGTTATTTGTCTGCTAAGTGTGTCTCTCTCAACTTTGCAAAGACATTAAACACACAGTTAAAGTACTGCTCATGAGCTGTAGAGAACTGCTGGACCTAAGGAGACATGACTAGTGATTGGTGAGATCATGCAACTGCAGCTGCTAATTAAAGGGATAGAAAAGTCAAGAATAAACTTGCATGGTTCAGATAGAGCCGGTCATTTTAAGACAGGGGCACTTTAATTCATTAAAATTTACATTTCACTCGTGTTGTGAAAAAACTAACGCCTAGATTTAGAGTTCTGCGTTAGCCTTCCAAACCAGCGTTAGGGGGTCCTAACGCTGGTTTTGGCCGCCCGCTGGTATTTAGAGTCAGTCAGGAAAGGGTCTAACGCTCACTTTCCAGCCGCGACTTTTCCATGCCGCAGATCCCCTTACGTCAATTGCGTATCCTATCTTTTCAATGGGATCTTTCTAACGCTGGTATTTAGAGTCTTGGCTGAAGTGATCGTTAGAATTCTAACGACAAAACTCCAGCCGCAGGAAAAAGTCAGTAGTTAAGAGCTTTCTGGGCTAACGCCGGTTTATAAAGCTCTTAACTACTGTGCTCTAAAGTACACTAACACCAATAAACTACCTATGTACCCCTAAACCAAGGTCCCCGCACATCGCTGCCACTCTAATAAAAATTTTTAACCCCTAATCTGCCGAACGCACACCGCCGCAACCTACATTATCTCTATGTACCCCTAATCTGCTGCCCCTAACATCGCCGACCCCTATATTATATTTATTACCCCCTAATCTGCCCCCCCCCAACGTCGCCGCTACCTACCTACACTTATTAACCCCTAATCTGCCGACCGGACCTCGCCGCTACTATAATAAATGTATTAACCCCTAAAGCTAAGTCTAACCCTAACACTAACACCCCCCTAAGTTAAATATAATTTTTATCTAACAAAATAAATAAACTCTTATTAAATAAATTAATCCTATTTAAAGCTAAATACTTACCTGTAAAATAAACCCTAATATAGCTACAATATAACGAATAATTATATTGTAGCTATTTTAGGATTTATATTTATTTTACAGGCAACTTTGTATTTATTTTAACTAGGTACAATAGCTAATAAATAGTTATTTACTATTTAATAGCTACCTAGTTAAAATAATAACAAAATTACCTGTAAAATAAATCCTAACCTAAGTTACAATTAAACCTAACACTACACTAACAATAAATTAATTAACTAAACTATCTACAATTATCTACAATTAATCAACTAAACTAAATTACAAAAAAATAAAAAAAGATTACAAGAATTTTAAACTAATTACACCTACTCTAAGCCCCCTAAAAAAATAACAAAGCCCCCCAAAATAAAAAAAATGCCCTACCCTATTCTAAAATAAAAAGTTAACAGCTCTTTTACCTTACCAGCCCTTAAAAGGGCCTTTTGCGGGGCATGCCCCAAAGAAAACAGCTCTTTTGCATTTAAATAAACATACAATACCCCCCCAACATTACAACCCACCACCCACATACCCCTAATCTAACCCAAACACCCCTTAAAAAACCTAACACTAAGCCCCTGAAGATCTCCCTACCTTATCTTCACCACGCCGGGTATCACCGATCCGTCCAGAAGAGGGTCCGAAGTCTTCATCCTATCCGGCAAGAAGAGGTCCAGAAGAGGGTCCGAAGTCTTCATCCTATCCGGCAAGAAGAGGACATCCGGACCGGTAGACATGTTCATCCAGGCGGCGTCTTCTATCTTCATCCATCCGGCGCGGAGCGGGACCATCTTGAAGCAGCCGACGCGGATCCATCCTCTTCTTCCGGCGACTCCCGACGAATGAAGGTTCCTTTAAGTGACGTCATCCAAGATGGCGTCCCTCGAATTCCGATTGGCTGATAGGATTCTATCAGCCAATCGGAATTAAGGTAGGAAAAATCTGATTGGCTGATTGAATCAGCCAATCAGATTCAAGTTCAATCCGATTGGCTGATCCAATCAGCCAATCAGATTGAGCTCGCATTCTATTGGCTGATCGGAACCTTTCTATTGGCTGATCCTACCTTAATTCCGATTGGAGCCTAAGGCAGCCCTTCAGAGAACTCTAAATACCAACATTGTTTAAAAGGTGCGGGGGAAAAAAAACACGCGTAGCTAACGCACCCCTTCTAACGCAAAACTCTAAATCTAGGTGTTAACTTTTAAACTTGACAGCCGCTGCATCACTTCCTCTGCCCGTCACAAAGCCTCTTCCTGGGTCTAAAATGAGGAATCCGGCTTCCTCCAATCACGGAGTTGAATCAGACATTGATTCCCCCGGAGGGGAAGCCGAGATTGGAGGATGACCGATAGGAAGAGGCTTGTGACGACCGGGGGAAGCTGGAGCGGCTGTGAAGATTAAAAGGTAAGTATTTTCACAACACAAGTGAAATGTAAATTTTGATGAATTAATGTGCCCCTGTTTTTAATCGAATTTCTAAAAACTGGGCACTTTATCATCAAAATTTACATTCACTTTAACTGGACAGTGTACTGTGATTTTTTTTTTCTCCTCCACTTAAAAGTATTCCCAATGAGACATGTTACCTGCCAAGGCATATTAAATTTACAAATATATAATTTACCTTTCTTTTGTCATTTGAAATAGCGGCTTTTGCCTGATGTATCCCCACCTATACTGAATGTTTCAGTACATAAGTACTGGCTATAGAAAAGCTATGTAAACAAGATAGTTTAGAAGAAATCACACTTCCAGTGTGGGGTGGCACTGAGAGATACTAAAATGTCCACTTCCCTTTGTTTAAAGCTCTCTGGTCTGGAGATATTCTATAAGATTCTTTGTCAATATAAAAAAAGACCCCTCAGTGTTGTTTTAAAGGCAATCTTTACATTGGGAACTGTGTTTCTCATTAAAGGGATAGTCTAGTCAAAATTAAACTTTCATGATTCAGATAGAGCAGCAATTTTAATCAACTTTTTAATTTACTCCTATTATAAATTTGTCGTTCTCTTGGTATCTTTATTTGAAAAAGCAAGAATGTAAGCATAGGAGCCAGACCATTTTTGGGTCAGCAAAATGTAGCCACCAATCAGCAAGCGCTACCCAGGTGCTGAACCAAAAATGGGCTGGCTCCTAATTTTACATTCAAATAAAGATAGCAAGAGAACGAAGACAAATTAGTAGGCGTAAATTAGTCCTTTAAGTGGAGGTCACTAATATGCTTTATGTCAATGAGAGACAGTTACTTTACTGATTATCTAAACCAGATCAGACAGGGTTTTTCACTGCTCGGTTGGAATTATTGTAAATAGGGGCAGTTCCTGAGAGTGGCGAGATGTCTCCTATAGAATGTAATGCAGCTTGCTGGAAAGGGAACTTCTCTGTGTAGGGCGAAGTGAGCAGGGGGGAACTTTAAAAATTAAATCCTGCAATTGTTTATATTTTCATATGTATGTGTTTGTCTATAATGGTTATAAGTATTTTAAGTAGACGTGTGCAATTTGTTTGGGCCGAATTTCGTTTTCGGACGAATTTTGGCCGATTCGGATGAATCTGAATTTCCGAATCGGCACCATAACTAAAATTCCGAAAACAAATAAATCAGTTTCCCGAATTTTCGGATCCATTCTTTATTCATATTCGGAATTTTTCGTTGTTCTAATCTAAACTGCCGTCCCCCCACATCGTCAACACTAAATAAAACATTAAATAAAGCAATTAACCCCTAAACTGCCATCCCCTACACTAAAAAAAAACCTATTAACCTCTGAACCACCGTACCCCAACATCGCCAACACTAACTAAACCTATTAACCTCTAAAGCGCCGACCCCTCACATCGCCAACACTAACTAAACCTATTAATCTCTAAACCGCTGTCCCTTCACATCACAACACTAAGTAAACCTATTAACCTCTAAACCTCTGTCCCCTCACATCGCCAACACTAACTAAACCTATTAACCTCTAAAGCGCCGACCCCTCACATCGCCAACACTAACTAAACCTATTAACTTCTAAACCGCTGTCCCCTCACATCGTCAAAACACTAACTAAACCTATTAACCTCTAAACCTCTGTCCCCTCACATCGCCAACACTAACTAAACCTATTAACCTCTAAACCGCTGTCCCTTCACATCACAACACTAAGAAAACCTATTAACCTCTAAACCTCTGTCCCCTCACATCGCCAACACTAACTAAACCTATTAACCTCTAAAGCGCCGACCCCTCACATCGCCAACACTAACTAAACCTATTAACCTCTAAACCGCTGTCCCTTCACATCACAACACTGAGTAAACCTATTAACCTCTAAACCTCTGTCCCCTCACATCGCCAACACTAACTAAACCTATTAACCTCTAAACCGCCGACCCCTCACATCGCCAACACTAACTAAACCTATTAACCTCTAAACCGCTGTCCCCTCACATCGTCAAAACACTAACTAAACCTATTAACCTCTAAACCTCTGTCCCCTCACATCGCCAACACTAACTAAACCTATTAACCTCTAAACCGCTATCCCCTCACATCACCAACACTAACTAAACCTATTAACCTCTAAACCGCCGTCCCCTCACATCGCCAACACTAACTAAACCTATTAACCTCTAAACCGCTGTCCCCTCACATTGCCAAAACTAACTAAACCTATTAACCTCTAAACCGCCGTCCCCTCACATCGCCAACACTAACTAAACCTATTAACCTCTAAACCGCCGTCCCCTCACATTGCCAACACTAACTAAACCTATTAACCTCTAAATCGCCGTCCCCTCAGTTAGTGTTGGCAATGTGAGGGGATGGGGTTTAGAGGTTAATAGGTTTTTATTTAGTTTTGGTGATGTAGGAGAGACAGCGGTTTAGATACTTTCATTGTGGCATATTCCTTATGTTAAGTTAAATAGTTTTTCGGATTAATTCTTTATTCATATTCATTATTCTATTCTAAACTTTAGAATAGAATAATGAATATTTATAAAGAATGCATCCGAAATAACGATTTAACTTAATGTAACTAATCTGCCGAACGAAATTATTTTTTTAACTAATGAAAACAAAACAATTTATTTCGCTGTGCACATGTCTAAAAAAACAGTGAGATCTTTAGGGCGGAAATGTTTAGAGAATTACGCTGGGATTTGAGAGACAATTTCATAAACGCACATGGAACATCCATATTCAAGCCATTTTATGTTTGAATAGCTCAGGAATTAAGAGAGGCTGGAGGGAGCGTTAGTGAATAAGCATATTTTATTGACAGAAGTACAAGAGAGACTGGAGAGAGTTTTAGTGAATTCACTGTTTTGAATAGCACAGGAACAAGAGAGACTGGAGAGAGTTTTAGTGAATCAGCTGCTTTGAATAGTGCAGGAACAAGAGAGGCTGGAGGGAGCTTTAGTGAATCCGCTGCTTTGAATAGCACAGGAACAAGAGAGACTGGAGAGAGTTTTAATGAATCCACTGCTTTGAATAGCACAGGAACAAGAGAGGCTGGAGGGAGCTTTAGTGAATCTGCTGCTTTGAATAGCACAGGAACAAGAGAGACTGGAGAGAGTTTTAGTGAATCAGCTGCTTTGAATAGTGCCGGAACAAGAGAGGCTGGAGGGAGCTTTAGTGAATCTGCTGCTTTGAATAACACAGGAACAAGAGAGACTGGAGAGAGCTTTAGTGAATCCGCTACTTTGAATAGCACAGGAACAAGAGAGGCTGGAGGGAGCTTTAGTGAATCTGCTACTTTGAATAATGCAGGAACAAGAGAGGCTGGAGGGAGCTTTAGTGAATCCGCTACTTTGAATAGTGCAGGAACAAGAGAGGCTGGAGGAAACTTTAGTGAATGCGCTACTTTGAATAATGCAGGAACAAGAGAGGCTGGAGGGAGCTTTAGTGAATCCGCTACTTTGAATAGTGCAGGAACAAGAGAGGCTGGAGGGAGCTTTAGTGAATCAGCTACTTTGAATAGTGCAGGAACAAGAGAGGCTGGAGGGAGCTTTAGTGAATCCGCTACTTTGAATAATGCAGGAACAAGAGAGGCTGGAGGGAGCTTTAGTGAATCCGCTACTTTGAATAGTGCAGGAACAAGAGAGGCTGGAGGGAGTTTTAGTGAATCAGCTGCTTTGAATAGTGCAGGAACAAGAGAGGCTGGAGGGAGCTTTAGTGAATCCGCTGCTTTGAATAGTGCAGGAACAAGAGAGACTGGAGGGAGTTTTAGTGAATCCGCTGCTTTGAATAGTGCAGGAACAAGAGAGACTGGAGAGAGTTTTAGTGAATCCGCTGCTTTGAATAGCACAGGAACAAGAGAGGCTGGAGAGAATTTTAGTGAATCCGCTGCTTTGAATAGCACAGGAACAAGAGAGGCTGGAGAGAATTTTAGTGAATCCGCTGCTTTGAATAGTGCAGGAACAAGAGAGGCTGGAGAGAATTTTAGTGAATCCGCTACTTTGAATAGCACAGGAACAAGAGAGGCTGGAGAGAATTTTAGTGAATCCGCTGCTTTGAATAGCACAGGAACAAGAGAGACTGGAGAGAGTTTTAGTGAATCCGCTGCTTTGAATAGCACAGGAACAAGAGAGGCTGGAGGGAGCTTTAGTGAATCCGCTACTTTGAATAGCACAGGAACAAGAGAGGCTGGAGGGAGCTTTAGTGAATCCGCTGCTTTGAATAGCACAGGAACAATAGAGGCTGGAGAGAGCTTTAATGAATCCGCTGCTTTGAATAGCACAGGAACAAGAGAGGCTGGATGGAGCTTTAGGGAATCCGCTGCTTTGAATAGCGCAGGAACAAGAGAGGCTGGAGGGAGCTTTAGTGAATCCTCTGCTTTGAATAGCACAGGAACAAGAGAGGCTGGAGGGAACTTCAGTGAATCCGCTACTTTGAATAGTGCAGGAACAAGAGAGGCTGGAGGGAGCTTTAGTGAATCCGCTTCTTTGAATAGTGCAGGAACAAGAGAGGCTGGAGGGAGCTTTAGTGAATCAGCTATTTTGTAAAGTGCAGGAACAAGAGAGGCTGGAGGAAGCTTTAGTGAATCTGCTACTTTAAATAGCACAAGAACAAGAGAGGCTGGAGGGAGCTTTAGTGAATCCGCTACTTTGAATAGTGCAGGAACAAGAGAGGCTGGAGGGAGCTTTAGTGAATCTGCTACTTTGAATAGTGCAAGAACAAAAGAGGCTGGAGGGAGCTTTAGTGAATCCGCTATTTTAAATATTGCAGGAACAAGAGAGGCTGGAGGGAGCTTTAGTGAATCCGCTGCTTTGAATAGCAAAGGAACAATAGAGGCTGGAGGGAGCTTTAGTGAATCAGCTGCTTTGAATAGTGCAGGAACAAGAGAGGCTGGAGGGAGCTTTACTGAATCCACTATTTTGAATAGTGCAGGAACAAGAGAGGCTGGAAGGAACTTTAGTGAATCCGCTACTTTGAAAGTGCAGGAACAAGAGAGGCTGGAGGGAGCTTTAGTGAATCCGCTACTTTGAATAGCACAGGAACAAGAGAGGCTGGAGGGAGCTTTAGTGAATCAGCTACTTTGAATAGTGCAGGAACAAAAGAGGCTGGAGGGAGCTTTAGTGAATCCACTACTTTGAATAGTGCAGGAACAAGAGAGGCTGGAGGGAGCTTTAGTGAATCCGCTACTTTGAATAGTGCAGGAACAAGAGAGGCTGGAGGGAGCTTTAGTGAATCAGCTGCTTTGAATAGAGCAGGAACATGAGAGGCTGGAGAGAGTTTTAGTGAATCCGCTGCTTTGAATAGCACAGGAACAAGAGAGGCTGGAGGGAGCTTTAGTGAATCCGCTACTTTGAATAGCACAGGAACAAGAGAGGCTGGAGGGAGCTTTAGTGAATCCGCTGCTTTGAATAGCACAGGAACAATAGAGGCTGGAGAGAGCTTTAGTGAATCCGCTACTTTGAATAGTGCAGGAACAAGAGAGGCTGGAGGGAGCTTTAGTGAATCAGCTGCTTTGAATAGAGCAGGAACATGAGAGGCTGGAGAGAGTTTTAGTGAATCCGCTGCTTTGAATAGCACAGGAACAAGAGAGGCTGGAGGGAGCTTTAGTGAATCTTCTACTTTGAATAGCACAGGAACAAGAGAGGCTGGAGGGAGCTTTAGTGAATCCGCTGCTTTGAATAGCACAGGAACAATAGAGGCTGGAGAGAGCTTTAATGAATCCGCTGCTTTGAATAGCACAGGAACAAGAGAGGCTGGATGGAGCTTTAGGGAATCCGCTGCTTTGAATAGCGCAGGAACAAGAGAGGCTGGAGGGAGCTTTAGTGAATCCTCTGCTTTGAATAGCACAGGAACAAGAGAGGCTGGAGGGAACTTCAGTGAATCCGCTACTTTGAATAGTGCAGGAACAAGAGAGGCTGGAGGGAGCTTTAGTGAATCCGCTTCTTTGAATAGTGCAGGAACAAGAGAGGCTGGAGGGAGCTTTAGTGAATCAGCTATTTTGTAAAGTGCAGGAACAAGAGAGGCTGGAGGAAGCTTTAGTGAATCTGCTACTTTAAATAGCACAAGAACAAGAGAGGCTGGAGGGAGCTTTAGTGAATCCGCTACTTTGAATAGTGCAGGAACAAGAGAGGCTGGAGGGAGCTTTAGTGAATCTGCTACTTTGAATAGTGCAAGAACAAAAGAGGCTGGAGGGAGCTTTAGTGAATCCGCTACTTTGAATAGTGCAGGAACAAGAGAGGCTGGAGGGAGCTTTAGTGAATCTGCTACTTTGAATAGTGCAAGAACAAAAGAGGCTGGAGGGAGCTTTAGTGAATCCGCTATTTTAAATATTGCAGGAACAAGAGAGGCTGGAGGGAGCTTTAGTGAATCCGCTACTTTGAATAGTGCAGGAACAAGAGAAGCTGGAGGGAGCTTTAGTGAATCAGCTGCTTTGAATAGTGCAGGAACAAGAGAGGCTGGAGGGAGCTTTAGTGAATCCGCTGCTTTGAATACTGTAGGAACAATAGAGGATGGAGGGAGCATTAGTGAATCTGCTACTTTGAATAGCACAGGAACAAGAGAGGCTGGAAGGAACTTTAGTGAATCCTTTGCTTTGAATAGCACAGGAACAAGAGAGGCTGGAGGGAGCTTTAGTGAATCCGCTACTTTTAATAGCACAGGAACAAGAGAAGCTGGAGGGAGCTTTAGTGAATCCGCTGCTTTGAATAGCACAGGAACAAGAGAGGCTGTAGTGAGCTTTAGTGAATCCGCTACTTTGAATAGTGCAGGAACAAGAGGCTGGAGGGAGCTTTAGTGAATCCACTACTTTGAATAGTGCAGGAACAAGAGAGGCTGGAGGGAGCTTTAGTGAATCAGCTGCTTTGAATAGTGCAGGAACAAAAGAGGCTGGAGGGAGGTTTACTGAATCCGCTACTTTGAATAGTGCAGGAACAAGAGAGGCTGGAGGGAGCTTTAGTGAATCAGCTGCTTTGAATAGTGCAGGAACAAGAGAGGCTGGAGGGAGGTTTACTGAATCCGCTACTTTGAATAGCCGGTGAGGTATCTCTCTTGGTAAATGCCCTGACTACAAAAAAGCCTGTTTAAAAAAAAGATCAAAGGTCACAGGTTCAAATCCCGGCAAGGCCGACTCAGCCCTTCATCCTTCCGAGGTCGATAAAATGAGTACCATTCAATTGGGTAATAATAACAACTATTACTATTCTGCTGCCAATTTGGTTAATTCCGAGAGCGAGCGCTGAAAAAGCGCTTTGAGTCCCACTGGGAGAAAGGCGCTATATAAATACTAGTTATTTTTATTATATAGGAACAAGAGAGGCTGGAGGGAGCTATATTGAATCCGCTACTTTGAATAGCACAGGAACAAGAGAGGCTGGAGAGAGTTTTAGTGAATCCGCTGCTTTGAATAGCACAGGAACTAGAGGGGCTGGAGGGAGCTTTAGTGAATCCGCTACTTTGAATAGAGCAGGAACATGAGAGGCTGGAGGGAGCTTTAGTGAATCAGCTGCTTTGAATAGTGCAGGAACAAGAGAGGCTGGAGGGAGCTTTAGTGAATCCGCTGCTTTGAATAGTGCAGGAACAAGAGAGGCTGGAGGGAGCATTAGTGAATCTGCTACTTTGAATAGCACAGGAACAAGAGAGGCTGGAGGGAACTTTAGTGAATCCGCTACTTTGAATAGTGCCGGAACAAGAGAGGCTGGAGGGAGCTTTAGTGAATCAGCTGTTTTGAATAGTGCAGGAACATGAGAGGTTGGAGGGAGCTTTAGTGAATCCGCTACTTTGAATAGCACAGGAACAAGAGAGGCTGGAGGGAGCTTTAGTGAATCAGCTACTTTGAATAGTGCAGGAACAAGAGAGGCTGGAGGGAGCTTTAGTGAATCCGCTACTTTGAATAGTGCAGGAACAAGAGAGGCTGGAGGGAGCTTTAGTGAATCAGCTGCTTTGAATAGTGCAGGAACAAGAGAGGCTGGAGGGAGCTTTACTGAATCCACTATTTTGAATAGTGCAGGAACAAGAGAGGCTGGAAGGAACTTTAGTGAATCCGCTACTTTGAATAGTGCAGGAACAAGAGAGGCTGGAGGGAGCTTTAGTGAATCCGCTGCTTTGAATACTGTAGGAACAATAGAGGCTGGGGGGAGCATTAGTGAATCTGCTACTTTGAATAGCACAGGAACAAGAGAGGCTGGAAGGAACTTTAGTGAATCCGTTACTTTGAATAGTGCAGGAACAAGAGAGGCTGGAGGGAGCTTTAGTGAATCCGCTACTTTGAATAGTGCAGGAACAAGAGAGGCTGGAGGGAGCTTTAGTGAAAAAGCTGCTTTGAATGGTGCAGGAACAAGAGAGGCTGGAGGGAGCTTTAGTGAAAAAGCTGCTTTGAATGGTGCAGGAACAAGAGAGGCTGGAGGGAGCTATATTGAATCCGCTACTTTGAATATTGCAGGAACAAGAGAGGCTGGAGAGAGTTTTAGTGAATCCGCTACTTTGAATAGCACAGGAACTAGAGGGGCTGGAGGTAGCTTTACTGAATCCGCTACTTTGAAAAGTGCAGGAACAAGAGAGGCTGGAGGGAGCTTTAGTGAATCAGCTGCTTTGAATAGTGCAGGAACAAGAGAGGCTGGAGGGAGCTTTAGTGAATCCACTACGTTGAATAGCAGAGGAACAAGAGAGGCTGGAGGGAGCTTTAGTGAATCCGCTACTTTGAATAGTGCAGGAACAAGAGAGGCTGGAGGGAGCTTTAGTGAATCCGCTACTTTGAATAGTGCAGGAACAAGAGAGGCTGGAGGGAGCTTTAGTGAATCCGCTGCTTTGAATACTGTAGGAACAAGAGAGGCTGGAGGGAGCATTAGTGAATCTTCTACTTTGAATAGCACAGGAACAAGAGAGGCTGGAAGGAACTTTAGTGAATCCGTTACTTTGAATTGTGCAGGGACAAGAGAGGCTGGAGGGAGGTTTAGTGAATCTGCTACTTTGAATAATGCAGGAACAAGAGAGGCTGGAGGGAGCTTTAGTGAATCTGCTGCTTTGAATAGCACAGGAACAAGAGAGGCTGGAGGGAGCTTTAGTGAATCCGCTACTTTTAATAGCACAGGAACAAGAGAAGCTGGAGGGAGCTTTAGTGAATCCGCTGCTTTGAATAGCACAGGAACAAGAGAGGCTGGAGTGAGCTTTAGTGAATCCGCTACTTTGAATAGTGCAGGAACAAGAGAGGCTGGAGGGAGCTTTAGTGAATCCGCTACTTTGAATAGTGCAGGAACAAGAGAGGCTGGAGGGAGCTTTAGTGAATCAGCTGCTTTGAATAGTGCAGGAACAAGAGAGGCTGGAGGGAGCTTTAGTGAATCCGCTACTTTGAATAGTGCAGGAACAAGAGAGGCTGGAGGGAGCTTTAGTGAATCCGCTGCTTTGAATAGCACAGGAACAAGAGAGGCTGGAGAGAGCTTTAATGAATCCGCTGCTTTGAATAGCACAGGAACAAGAGAGGCTGGATGGAGCTTTAGGGAATCCGCTGCTTTGAATAGCGCAGGAACAAGAGAGGCTGGAGGGAGCTTTAGTGAATCCTCTGCTTTGAATAGCACAGGAACAAGAGAGGCTGGAGGGAACTTCAGTGAATCCGCTACTTTGAATAGTGCAGGAACAAGAGAGGCTGGAGGGAGCTTTAGTGAATCCACTTCTTTGAATAGTGCAGGAACAAGAGAGGCTGGAGGGAGCTTTAGTGAATCAGCTATTTTGTAAAGTGCAGGAACAAGAGAGGCTGGAGGAAGCTTTAGTGAATCTGCTACTTTAAATAGCACAAGAACAAGAGAGGCTGGAGGGAGCTTTAGTGAATCCGCTACTTTGAATAGTGCAGGAACAAGAGAGGCTGGAGGGAGCTTTAGTGAATCTGCTACTTTGAATAGTGCAAGAACAAAAGAGGCTGGAGGGAGCTTTAGTGAATCCGCTATTTTAAATATTGCAGGAACAAGAGAGGCTGGAGGGAGCTTTAGTGAATCCGCTGCTTTGAATAGCAAAGGAACAATAGAGGCTGGAGGGAGCTTTAGTGAATCGGCTGCTTTGAATAGTGCAGGAACAAGAGAGGCTGTAGAGAGTTTTAGTGAATCCGCTACTTTGAATAGTGCAGGAACAAGAGAGGCTGGAGTGAGCTTTAGTGAATCAGCTGCTTTGAATAGTGCAGGAACATGAGAGGCTGGAGGGAGCTTTAGTGAATCCGCTGCTTTGAATAGTGCAGGAACAAGAGAGGCTGGAGGGAGCTTTAGTGAATCCGCTACTTTGAATAGCACAGGAACAAGGGAGGCTGGAGGGAGCTTTAGTGAATCAGCTACTTTGAATAGTGCAGGAACAAGAGAGGCTGGAGGGAGCTTTAGTGAATCCACTACTTTGAATAGTGCCGGAACAAGAGAGGCAGGAGGGAGCTTTAGTGAATCAGCTGCTTTGAATAGTGCAGGAACAAGAGAGGCTGGAGGGAGCTTTACTGAATCCACTATTTTGAATAGTGCAGGAACAAGAGAGGCTGGAAGGAACTTTAGTGAATCCGCTACTTTGAAAGTGCAGGAACAAGAGAGGCTGGAGGGAGCTTTAGTGAATCCGCTACTTTGAATAGCACAGGAACAAGAGAGGCTGGAGGGAGCTTTAGTGAATCAGCTACTTTGAATAGTGCAGGAACAAGAGAGGCTGGAGGGAGCTTTAGTGAATCCGCTACTTTGAATAGTGCAGGAACAAGAGAGGCTGGAGGGAGCTTTAGTGAATCCGCTGCTTTGAATAGTGCAGGAACATGAGAGGCTGGAGGGAGCTTTAGTGAATCCGCTACTTTTGTATAGTGCAGGAACAAGAGAGGCTGGAGGGAGCTTTAGTGAATCCGCTACTTTGAATAGTGCAGGAACAAGAGAGGCTGGAGGGAGCTTTAGCGAATCCGCTACTTTGAATAGTGCAAGAACAAAAGAGGCTGGAGGGAGCTTTAGTGAATCCGCTACTTTGAATATTGCAGGAACAAGAAAGGCTGGAGGGAGCTTTAGTGAATCCGCTGCTTTGAATAGCAAAGGAACAAGAGAGGCTGGAGGGAGTTTTAGTGAATTCGCTACTTTGAATAGTGCAGGAACAAGAGAGGCTGGAGGGAGCTTTAGTGAATCCGCTGCTTTGAATAGTGCAGGAACAAGAGAGGCTGGAGGGGAATTTTAGTGAATCCGCTACTTTGAATAGTGCAGGAACAAGAGAGGCTGGAGGAGCTTTAGTGAATCCGATACTTTGAATAGTGCCGGAACAAGAGAGGCTGGAGGGAGCTTTAGTGAATCAGCTGCTTTGAATAGTGCAGGAACAAGAGAGGCTGGAGAGCTTTACTGAATCCACTATTTTGAATAGTGCAGGAACAAGAGAGGCTGGAAGGAACTTTAGTGAATCCGCTACTTTGAAAGTGCAGGAACAAGAGAAGCTGTGAGGGAGCTTTAGCTGGAATCCACTCGATAAAATGAGTACCATTCAATTGGGTAATAATAACAACTATTACTATTCTGCTGCCAATTTGGTTAATTCCGAGAGCGAGCGCTGAAAAAGCGCTTTGAGTCCCACTGGGAGAAAGGCGCTATATAAATACTAGTTATTTTTATTATATAGGAACAAGAGAGGCTGGAGGGAGCTATATTGAATCCGCTACTTTGAATAGCACAGGAACAAGAGAGGCTGGAGAGAGTTTTAGTGAATCCGCTGCTTTGAATAGCACAGGAACTAGAGGGGCTGGAGGGAGCTTTAGTGAATCCGCTACTTTGAATAGAGCAGGAACATGAGAGGCTGGAGGGAGCTTTAGTGAATCAGCTGCTTTGAATAGTGCAGGAACAAGAGAGGCTGGAGGGAGCTTTAGTGAATCCGCTGATTTGAATAGTGCAGGAACAAGAGAGGCTGGAGGGAGCATTAGTGAATCTGCTACTTTGAATAGCACAGGAACAAGAGAGGCTGGAGGGAACTTTAGTGAATCCGCTACTTTGAATAGTGCAGGAACAAGAGAGGCTGGAGGGAGCTTTAGTGAATCCGCTACTTTGAATAGAGCAGGAACAAGAGAGGCTGGAGGGAGCTTTAGTGAATCAGCTACTTTGAATAGTGCAGGAACAAGAGAGGCTGGAGGGAGCTTTAGTGAATCTGCTACTTTGAATAGTGCAGGAACAAGAGAGGCTGGAGGGAGCTTTAGTGAATCTGCTACTTTGAATAGTGCAGGAACAAGAGAGCTGGAGGGAGCTTTAGTGAATCAGCTAGCTTTGAATAGAGCAGGAACAAGAGAGGCTGGAGGGAGCTTTAGTGAATCAGCTACTTTGAATAGTTCAGGAACAAGAGAGGCTGGAGGGAGCTTTAGTGAATCCTGCTACTCTTGAATAGTGCAGGAACAAGAGAGGCTGGAGGGAGCTTTAGTGAATCTGCTACTTTGAATAGTGCAGGAACAAGAGAGGCTGGAGGGAGCTTTAGTGAATCCGCTACTTTGAATAGTGCAGGAACAAGAGAGGCTGGAGGGAGCTTTAGTGAATCCGCTACTTTGAATAGTGCAGGAACAAGAGAGGCTGGAGGGAGCTTTTGTGAATCAGCTACTTTGAATAGTGCAGAACAAGAGAGGCTGGAGGGAGCTTTAGTGAATCAGCTACTTTGAATAGTGCAGGAACAAGAGAGGCTGGAGGGAGCTTTAGTGAATCCTGCTACTTTGAATAGTGCAAGGAACAAGAGAGGCTGGAGGGAGCTTTAGTGAATCCGCTACTTTGAATAGTGCAGGAACAAGAGAGGCTGGAGGGAGCTTTAGTGAATCCGCTACTTTGAATAGTGCAGGAACAAGAGAGGCTGGAGGGAGCTTTAGTGAATCCGCTACTTTGAATAGCACAGGAACAAGAGAGGCTGGAGGGAGCTTTAGTGAATCCGCTGCTTTGAATAGTGCAGGAACAAGAGAGGCTGGAGGGAGCTTTAGTGAATCAGCTACTTTGAATAGTGCAGGAACAAAAGAGGCTGGAGGGAGCTTTAGTGAATCCGCTATTTGAATAGTGCAGGAACAAGAGAGGCTGGAGGGAGCTTTAGTGAATCCGCTGCTTTGAATAGCTACAGGAACAATAGAGGCTGGAGGGAGCTTTAGTGAATCCGCTGCTTTGAATAGTGCAGGAACAAGAGAGGCTGGAGGAGCTTTAGTGAATCCGCTACTTTGAATAGTGCAGGAACAAGAGAGGCTGGAGGGAGCTTTAGTGAATCAGCTGCTTTGAATAGTGCAGGAACAAGAGAGGCTGGAGGGAGCTTTAGTGAATCCGCTGATTTGAATAGTGCAGGAACAATAGAGGCTGGAGGGAGCTTTAGTGAATCCGCTACTTTGAATAGCTGCAGGAACAAGAGAGGCTGGAAGGGAGCTTTAGTGAATCCAGCTACTTTGAATAGTGCAGGAACAAGAGAGGCTGGAGGGAGCTTTAGTGAATCCAGCTACTTTGAATAGTGCAGGAACAAGAGAGGCTGGAGGGAGCTTTAGTGAATCAGCTACTTTGAATAGTGCAGGAACAAGAGAGGCTGGAGGGAGCTTTAGTGAATCCGCTATTTGAATAGTGCAGGAACAAGAGAGGCTGGAGGGAGACTTTAGTGAATCCGCTACTTTGAATAGTGCAGGAACAAGAGAGGCTGGAGGGAGCTTTAGTGAATCCGCTACTTTGAATAGAGCAGGAACAAGAGAGGCTGGAGGGAGCTTTAGTGAATCCGCTACTTTGAATAGTGCAGGAACAAAGAGAGGCTGGAGGGAGCTTTAGTGAATCCGCTACTTTGAATAGTGCAGGAACAAGAGAGGCTGGAGGGAGCTTTAGTGAATCCGCTGCTTTGAATAGTGAAGGAACAAGAGAGGCTGGAGGGAGCTTTAGTGAATCCGCTACTTTGAATAGTGCAGGAACAAGAGAGGCTGGAGGGAGCTTTAGTGAATCCGCTACTTTGAATAGTGCAGGAACAAGAGAGGCTGGAGGGAGCTTTAGTGAATCCGCTACTTTGAATAGTGCAGGAACAAGAGAGGCTGGAGGGAGCTTTAGTGAATCCGCTACTTTGAATAGTGCAGGAACAAGAGAGGCTGGAGGGAGCTTTAGTGAATCAGCTGCTTTGAATAGTGCAGGAACAAGAGAGGCTGGAGGGAGTTTTAGTGAATCCGCTACTTTGAATAGTGCAGGAACAAGAGAGGCTGGAGGGAGCTTTAGTGAATCAGCTGCTTTGAATAGTGCAGGAACAAGAGAGGCTGGAGGAGTTTACTGAATCCGCTACTTTGAATAGTCCGTGAGGTATCTCTCTTGGTAAATGCCCTGACTACAAAAAAGCCTGTTTAAAAAAAGATCAAAGGTCACAGGTTCAAATCCCGGCAAGGCCGACTCAGCCCTTCATCCTTCCGAGGTCGATAAAATGAGTACCATTCAATTGGGTAATAATAACAACTATTACTATTCTGCTGCCAATTTGGTTAATTCCGAGAGCGAGCGGAGGGAACTTTAGTGAATCCGCTACTTTGAAAGTGCAGGAACAAGAGAAGCTGGAGGGAGCTTTAGTGAATCCGCTACTTTGAATAGCAACAGAACAAGAGAGGCTGGAGGGGAGCTTTAGTGAATCAGCTACTTTGAATAGTGCAGGAACAAAAGAGGCTGGAGGGAGCTTTAGTGAATCCACTACTTTGAATAGTGCAGGAACAAGAGAGGCTGGAGGGAGCTTTAGTGAATCTGCTACTTTGAATAATGCAGGAACAAGAGAGGCTGGAGGGAGTTTTAGTGAATCCGCTACTTGAATAGTGCAGAACAAGAGAGGCTGGAGGGAGCTTTAGTGAATCAGCTGCTTTGAATAGAGCAGGAACATGAGAGGCTGGAGGGAGCTTAAGTGAATCCGCTGCTTTGAATAGTGCAGGAACAAGAGAGGCTGGAGGGAGCATTAGTGAATCTGCTACTTTGAATAGCACAGGAACAAGAGAGGCTGGAGGGAGCTTTAGTGAATCTGCTACTTTGAATAGTGCCGGAACAAGAGAGACTGGAGGGAGCTTTAGTGAATCAGCTGCTTTGAATAGTGCAGGAACAAGAGAGGCTGGAAGGAGCTTTAGTGAATCTGCTACTTTGAATAGCACAGGAACAAGAGAGGCTGGAGGGAGCTTTAGTGAATCAGCTACTTTGAATAGTGCAGAAACAAGAGAGGCTGGAGGGAGCTTTAGTGAATCAGCTGCTTTGAATAGTGCAGGAACAAGAGAGGCTGGAGGGAGCTTTACTGAATCCACTATTTTGAATAGTGCAGGAACAAGAGAGGCTGGAGGGAGCTTTACTGAATCCACTTTTTGAATAGTGCAGGAACAAGAGAGGCTGGAAGGAACTTTAGTGAATCCGCTACTTTGAATAGTGCAGGAACAAGAGAGGCTGGAGGGAGCTTTAGTGAATCCGCTGCTTTGAATACTGTAGGAACAATAGAGGCTGGAGGGAGCTTTAGTTAATCCGCTGCTTTGAATAGCACAGGAACAAGAGAGGCTGGAGGGAGCATTAGTGAATCTGCTACTTTGAATAGCACAGGAACAAGAGAGGCTGGAAGGAACTTTAGTGAATCCGTTACTTTGAATTGTGCAGGGACAAGAGAGGCTGGAGGGAGCTTTAGCGAATCCGCTACTTTGAATAGCACAGGAACAAGAGAGGCTGGAGGGAGCTTTAGTGAATCAGCTACTTTGAATAGTGCAGGAACAAGAGAGGCTGGAGGGAGCTTTAGTGAATCCGCTACTTTGAATAGTGCAGGAACAAGAGAGGCTGGAGGGAGCTTTAGTGAATCAGCTGCTTTGAATTGTGCTAGAACAAGAGAGGCTGGAGGGAGCTTTACCTGATCCACTATTTTGAATAATGCAGGAACAAGAGAGCCTGGAAGGAACTTTAGTGAATCCGCTACTTTGAATAGTGCAGGAACAAGAGAGGCTGGAGGGAGCTTTAGTGAATCCGCTGCTTTGAATAGCACAGGAACAAGAGAGGCTGGAGGGAGCTTTAGTGAATCAGCTACTTTGAATAGTGCAGGAACAAGAGAGGCTGGAGGGAGCTTTAGTGAATCCGCTACTTTGAATAGTGCAGGAACAAGAGAGGCTGGAGGGAGCTTTAGTGAATCAGCTGCTTTGAATAGTGCAGGAACAAGAGAGGCTGGAGGGAGCTTTACTGAATCCACTATTTTGAATAATGCAGGAACAAGAGAGGCTGGAAGGAAACTTTAGTGAATCCGCTACTTTGAATAGTGCAGGAACAAGAGAGGCTGGAGGGAGCTTTAGTGAATCCGCTGCTTTGAATACTGTAGGAACAATAGAGGATGGAGGGAGCATTAGTGAATCTGCTACTTTGAATAGCACAGAAACAAGAGAGGCTGGAAGGAACTTTAGTGAATCCGTTACTTTGAATTGTGCAGGGACAAGAGAGGCTGGAGGGAGCTTTAGTGAATCCGCTACTTTGAATAATGCAGGAACAAGAGAGGCTGGAGGGAGCTTTAGTGAAAAAGCTGCTTTGAATAGTGCAGGAACAAGAGAGGCTGGAGGGAGCTATATTGAATCCGCTACTTTGAATATTGCAGGAACAAGAGAGGCTGGAGAGAGTTTTAGTGAATCCGCTACTTTGAATAGTGCAGGAACTAGAGGGGCTGGAGGTAGCTTTACTGAATCCGCTACTTTGAATAGTGCAGGAACAAGAGAGGCTGGAGGGAGCTTTAGTGAATCTGCTACTTTGAATAGCACAGGAACAAGAGAGGCTGAAAGGAACTTTAGTGAATCCGCTACTTTGAATAGTGCAGGAACAAGAGAGGCTGGAGGGAGCTTTAGTGAATCCGCTACTTTGAATAGTGCAGGAACAAGAGAGGCTGGAGGGAGCTTTAGTGAATCCGCTACTTTGAATAATGCAGGAACAAGAGAGGCTGGAGGGAGTTTTAGTGAATCCGCTACTTTGAATAGTGCAGGAACAAGAGAGGCTGGAGGGAGGTTTAGTGAATCCGCTGCTTTGAATAGCACAGGAACAAGAGAGGCTGGAGGGAGCTTTAGTGAATCCGCTACTTTTAATAGCACAGGAACAAGAGAAGCTGGAGGGAGCTTTAGTGAATCCGCTGCTTTGAATAGCACAGGAACAAGAGAGGCTGGAGTGAGCTTTAGTGAATCCGCTACTTTGAATAGTGCAGGAACAAGAGGCTGGAGGGAGCTTTAGTGAATCCACTACTTTGAATAGTGCAGGAACAAGAGAGGCTGGAGGGTGCTTTAGTGAATCAGCTGCTTTGAATAGTGCAGGAACAAGAGAGGCTGGAGGGAGCTTTAGTGAATCCGCTGCTTTGAATACTGTAGGAACAATAGAGGATGGAGGGAGCATTAGTGAATCTGCTACTTTGAATAGCACAGGAACAAGAGAGGCTGGAAGGAACTTTAGTGAATCCGCTGCTTTGAATAGCACAGGAACAAGAGAGGCTGGAGGGAGCTTTAGGTGAATCCGCTACTTTTAATAGCACAGGAACAAGAGAAGCTGGAGGGAGCTTTAGTGAATCCGCTGCTTTGAATAGCACAGGAACAAGAGAGGCTGGAGTGAGCTTTAGTGAATCCGCTACTTTGAATAGTGCAGGAACAAGAGGCTGGAGGGAGCTTTAGTGAATCCACTACTTTGAATAGTGCAGGAACAAGAGAGGCTGGAGGGAGCTTTAGTGAATCAGCTGCTTTGAATAGTGCAGGAACAAGAGAGGCTGGAGGGAGCTTTAGTGAATCCGCTACTTTGAATAGTGCAGGAACAAGAGAGGCTGGAGGGAGCTTTAGTGAATCAGCTGCTTTGAATAGTGCAGGAACAAGAGAGGCTGGAGGGAGGTTTACTGAATCCGCTACTTTGAATAGCCGGTGAGGTATCTCTCTTGGTAAATGCCCTGACTACAAAAAAGCCTGTTTAAAAAAAGATCAAAGGTCACAGGTTCAAATCCCGGCAAGGCCGACTCAGCCCTTCATCCTTCCGAGGTCGATAAAATGAGTACCATTCAATTGGGTAATAATAACAACTATTACTATTCTGCTGCCAATTTGGTTAATTCCGAGAGCGAGCGCTGAAAAAGCGCTTTGAGTCCCACTGGGAGAAAGGCGCTATATAAATACTAGTTATTTTTATTATATAGGAACAAGAGAGGCTGGAGGGAGCTATATTGAATCCGCTACTTTGAATAGCACAGGAACAAGAGAGGCTGGAGAGAGTTTTAGTGAATCCGCTGCTTTGAATAGCACAGGAACTAGAGGGGCTGGAGGGAGCTTTAGTGAATCCGCTACTTTGAATAGAGCAGGAACATGAGAGGCTGGAGGGAGCTTTAGTGAATCAGCTGCTTTGAATAGTGCAGGAACAAGAGAGGCTGGAGGGAGCTTTAGTGAATCCGCTGATTTGAATAGTGCAGGAACAAGAGAGGCTGGAGGGAGCATTAGTGAATCTGCTACTTTGAATAGCACAGGAACAAGAGAGGCTGGAGGGAACTTTAGTGAATGACACCACCCCTGCTAACGGCCGATTGACCAGGAATCATGCAGGGGGCGGTATTGCACCAGCAGTCCCCCAGAACTGCTGGTGCAATGATAAATGCCGAGAGCGTATGCTGTCGGCATTTATCGTAGTGCAGCGCATATGATCCGCAATATCGGATCATGTCCGCTCACATCATGATAAATAGGCCCCAAAGTGTCAATGTAATACACAATGTTCCATGACCACAAACTTATAAGATGTTACTGACTGCTACTCTGCCCCTTTTTAAGGCGCCCTTGGGCAGTTGCCAGTAAAGCTACACTCGCTAATGTGGGTATATCTCACGCCAGATTTGCTATAAGACCTATTGATTTCCTGATAAATACATTTAGTAATATGTCTCCCGGATGTGCACAAGTAATAGCTGAGGTCCAAGTGGGCACGTCATTATCTTTATGGGATCAGAGGGGCAAAAATCACTGCCAAGGACTGGTGGAGTGAAACAAAGGAAATTGGGATTCCCTATGACAGACAAGGAGTGAACTACAGAACAGAAATAGTTTAACATTTTAAGTGCCATATAGTGCTTAGTAGAGCATTATGGGACAGGAGATTCACATCTTTTTTACGATTCACGTGGAACTGTACACAGCGCTAGACGTCTCTCTAATTTCTGAATTCCCCAAGGGCCTGAAAATGAGATCAAATCAAAACCTCCATTTCTTCAGTCCCAGGACTGTTCTCTTCCTTTTATGCTGACAGACAAAAACATTAAACAATTCATTTGATTTGCCTGTTTGGAGCTGGTACTTATCTGGGGCGCCACACTTCACTGATGCAGCGCCAAGTGACAGTACCACCTTCATACTCACAAACATAATTGGTGCTTGTTCAGTTCTGAGCATATTCCCTTGCTGCCTTGCAAACAAAAGTTTAGATTGTCTGACACTTTTTAAACCGCTAGCTCCTACTAAAGGTAGTATTTCCTTCTTTACAGCACCCCCTACTGAACATAGGCCTCGTTCTTTCTGACATTGACCAATTAGGCCTGAGTCTAGGGCGACAGCAGCACTATGGGGTAATTATATGGCACTATGTATTCCCATGCCTGTGCTATCAAGATGATTTATTTATTCATGTTATTGCACTTGGTTGTATAGAGGGGTGCACGACCCCTACATGTGACCCTGGTATAGGCCTAGGACAGGACAAAGCTAAATACACCAGTGCTCTCTGTTAGCAGTGTGCTTGTTCTTATCTTTATATAAACAAGAGAAGCGCTCATCTGCTCAGTAGCTTGTTTTATGGTGGGTAATCAAGCAGCTTCTTTTAGCACAATTGTGCTTTTCACAGGGAAGACCCCACAAAATAAAAACCCTAGCTAAACTAAACTAACCAATAGCCCTTAAAAGGGCCATTTGCGGGGCATTGCCCCAAAGTAATCAGCTCGTTTACCTGTAAAAAAAATACAAACAACCCCCCAACAGTAAACCCACCACCCACACAAAACAACCCCAAATAAAATACTATTTAAAAACAACCTAAGCTCTCCATTGCCCTGAAAACCTTGTTCCAATCAGCCAATAGAATGCAAGCTCAATCCTATTGGCTGATTACATCAGCCAATAGGATTTTTTCTACCTTAATTCCGATTGGCTGATAGAATTCTATCAGCCAATCGGAATCTAAGGGACGCCATCTTGGATGACGTCATTTAAAGGTACTTATCATTTGTACAAAGATAACAAGTACAATGGAAAATAAAAGTGAATTTTAAAAGTATCTTAAAATGACATGCTTTTTTCTAAATCATGCAAGTTTCATTTTTACTTTCCTATCCCCATGACATAGTAACATGACATTGTAACATGACATTGTAACATGACATTGTAACATGACATAGTAAACGTGGACATAGTAACATAACATAGTAACATGAGATAGTAACATAACATAGTAACATGAGATAGTTACATGAAATAGTAACATAACATAGTAACATGACATAGTATCATAACATAGTAAACATAACAAAGTAACGTGAGATAGTAACATGAGATAGTAACATGACATAGTAACATAACATAGTAACATGACATAGTAACATGACATAGTAACATGACATAGTAACATGACATAGTAACATAACATAGTAACATAACATAGTAACATAACATAGTAACATGAGATAGTAACATGACATAGTAACATGACATAGTAACATGACATTGTAAAATGTGATAGTAACATGACACAGTAACATGACACAGTAACATAACATAGTAACATGACATAGTAACATAACATTAGTAACATAACATAGTAACATGAGATAGTACATTACATAGTAACATGAGATAGTAACATGACATAGTAACATGACATAGTAACATGACATAGTAACATAACATAGTAACATAACATAGTAACATGAGATAGTAACATGACATAGTAACATAACATAGTAACATGACATTGTAACATGACATAGTAACATAACATAGTAACATGACATAGTAACATGACATAGTAGCATAACATAGTAACATGGCATAGTAACATGGCATAGTAACATAACATAGTAACATAACATAGTAACATGAGACAGTAACATAACATAGTAACATGAGATAGTAACATGACATAGTAACATGACATAGTAACATGACATAAGTAACATAACATAGTAACATAATCATGGAACATAACATGGCAACATGAGATAGTAACATGACATAGTAACATAACATAGTAACATGAGATAGTAACATGACATAGTACATGACATAGTAACATGGCATAGTACATAACAAAGTAACAACATAGTATATACTGTAGTAAAATTACATAGTACATACTGTAGTAACATTACATAGTACATAGTAACATTACATAGTGCATACTCTAGTAACATGACATAGTACATACTGTAGAAACATTACATAGTACATACTGTAGTAACATTACATAGTAACATTACATAGTGCATGTTGTAGTAACATTACATAGTACATACTGTAGTTACATTACATAGTAACATTACATAGTACATACTGTAGTAGCATTACATAGTAACATTACATAGTACATACTGTAGTGACATAACATAGTACATAATAAAATTACATATAACATAGTACATACTGTAGTGACATAGCATAGTACATACTGTAGTTACATTACTTGGTAACATTACATAGTACATACTGTAGTGACATAAGATAGTACATAGTAATAGTACATAGTACATACTGTAGTGACATAACATAGTGCATAGTAACATTACATAGTACATACTGTAGTTACATTACATAGTAACATTACATAGTACATACTCTAGTGACATTACATAGTAACATTACATAGTACATACTGTAGTAGCATTACATAGTACATACTGTAATTACATAACATAGTACAGAGTAACATTACATGGTACATACTGTAATTACATAACATAGTACATAGTAACATTACATGGTACATACTGTAGTAACATTACATAGTAACATTACATAGTACATACTTTAGTTACATTACATAGTACATGGTAACATTACATAGTACATACTGTAGTAACATTACATAGTAACATTACATAGTACATACTGTAGTAACATTACATAGTACATACTGTAGTAACATTACATAGTAACATTACATAGTACATACTTTAGTAACATTACATAGTACATACTGTAATGACATAACATAGTACATAGTAACATTACATAGTACATAATGTAGTAACATTACATAGTAACATTACATAGTACATACTGTAGTGACATAACATAGTGTATAGTAAACATTACATAGTAAATACTGTAATGACATAAAATAGTACATAGTAACATTACATAGTACATACTGAAGTAGCATTACATAGTACATACTGTAATTACATAACATAGTACATAGTAGCATTACACAGTACATACTGTAGTAACATTACATAGTACATACTGTAGTTACATTACATAGTAACATTAGATAGTACATACTATAGTTACATTACATAGTAACATGACATAGTACATACTGTAGTAACATTACATAGTACATACTGTAGTAGCATTACATAGTACATACTGTAGTAACATTACATAGTACATACTGTAGTGACATAACATAGTACATAGTAACATTACATAGTACATACTATAGTTACATTACATAGTACATACTGTAGTGAAATAACATAGTACATAGTAACATTACATAGTACATACTATAGTTACATTGCATAGTACATACTGTAGTGAAATAACATAGTACATAGTAACATTACATAGTACATACTATAGTTACATTACATAGTACATACTGCAGTAACATTACATAGTACATACTGTAATGGCATAACATAGTACATACTGTAGTTACATTACAAAGTACATACTGTAGTAACATTCGCCTAGATTGAGAGTTCTGCGGTAGCCATCAAAAGCAGCGTTAACGGCTCCTAACGCTGCTTTTGGCCGCCCGCTGGTATTTAGAGTGAGGCAGGAAAGGGTCTAACGCTCACTTTCAAGCCACGACTTTTCCATACCGTAGATCCCCTTACGCCAATTGCGTATCCTATCTTTTCAATGGGATCTTCCTAACGCCAGTATTTAGAGTCTTGGCTGAAGTGAGCGGTAGACCCTCTACCGACAAAACTCCAACCGCAGAAAAAAGTCAGTAGTTAAGAGTTTTCTGGGCTAACGCCGGTTTATAAAGCTCTTAACTACTGTGGTCTAAAGTACACTAACACCCATAAACTACCTATGTACCCCTAAACCGAGGTCCCCCCACATCGCCGCCACTATAATAATTTTTTTTAACCCCTAAACTGCCAACCGCACACCTCCGCCACCTACATTATCCCTATGAACCCCTAATCTGCTGCCCCTAACATCGCCGACACCTACATAATATTTATTAACCCCTAATCTGCCCCCCCCAACGTTGCCGTTACCTACCTACACTTATTAACCCCTAATCTGCCGACCTGACCTCGCCGCTACTATAATAAATGTATTAACCCCTAAAGCTAAGTCTAACCCTAACCCTAACACCCCCCCAAATTAAATATAATTTTAATTTAATTAAATAAATTAAATCTAATTAACTAAAGTATTTCTATTTAAACTAAATACTTACCTGTAAAATAAACCCTAATATAGCTACAATATAACGAATAATTATATTGTATCTATTTTAGGATTTATATTTATTTTACAGGCAACTTTGTATTTTTTTAACTAGGTACAATAGCTATTAAATAGTTATTAACTATTTAATAGCTACCTAGTTAAAATAATTACCAAATTACCTGTAAAATAAATCCTAACCTAAGTTACAATTAAACCTAACACTACACTATCAATAAATAAATTAAATAAATTAACTACAAGTACCTACAATTTCCTACAATTAAATAAACTAAACTAAATTACAAAACAAACAAACACTAAATTACAAAAAATAAAAAAATATTACAAGAATTTTAAGCTAATTACACCTACTCTAAGCCCCCTAAATAAAATAACAAAGCCCCCCAAAATAAAAAAAATTCCCTACCCTAATCTAAATTAAAAAAGTTAACAGCTCTATTACCAGCCCTAAAAAAGGGCTTTTTGCGGGGCATGCCCCAAAGAAATCAGCTCTTTTGCCTGTAAAAAAAAAACTAACATTACAACCCACCACCCACATACCCCTACTCTAACCCAAACCCCCCTTAAATAAACCTAACACTACCCCCCTGAAGATCTCCCTACCTTGAGCTGTGTTCACCCAGCTGGGCATCGATGGACCAAAAGAGGACATCCGGAGCAGCAGAAGTCTTCATCCTATCCAGGCAGAAGAGGACATCCGGACCGGCAGACATCTTCATCCAAGCGGCATCTTCTATCTTCATCCATCCGACGAGGAGCGGCTACATCTTCAAGACCTCTGGCGCGGAACATCCTCTTCCTTCCGACGATTACTGATGAATGAAGGTTTCTTTAAGTGACGTCATCCAAGATGGCGTCCCTCGAATTTCGATTGGCTGATAGGATTCTATCAGCCAATCGGAATTAAGGTAGGAAAAATCTGATTGGCTGATTCAATCAGCCAATCAGATTCAAGTTCAATCGGATTGGCTGATCCAATCAGCCAATCAGATTGAGCTCGCATTCTATTGGCTGATCAGAACAGCCAATAGAATGTGAGCTCAATCTGATTGGCTGATTGGATCAGCCAATCCGATTGAACTTGAATCTGATTGGCTGATTCAATCAGCCAATCAGATTTTTCCTACCTTAATTCCGATTGGCTGATAGAATCCTATCAGCCAATCGGAATTCGAGGGACGCCATCTTGGATGACGTCACTTAAAGGAACCTTCATTCGTCGGTAGTCGTCAGAAGGAAGAGGATGTTCCTCGCTGGAGGTCTTGAAGATGGAACCGCTCCTCGTCGGATGGATGAAGATAGAAGATGTCGCTTGGATGAAGATGTCTGCCGGTCCGGATGTCCTCTTCTGCCCGGATAGGATGAAGACTTCTGCCGCTCCGGATGTCCTCTTTTGGTCCCTCGATGCCCGGCTGGGTGAACACGGCTCAAGGTAGGGAGATCTTCAGGGGGGTAGTGTTAGGTTTTTTTAAGGTTTTTTTTTGGTGAGAGTAGGGGTATGTGGGTGGTGGGTTGTAATGTTGGGGGGTGGTATTGTGGTTTTTTTACAGGCAAAAGAGCTGATTTCTTTGGGGCATGCCCCGCAAAAAATCCTTTTAAGGGCTGGTAATAGAACTTTTTTCATTTAGATTAGGGTAGGGACATTTTTTTATTTTGGGGGACTTTGTTATTTTATTAGGGGTCTTAGAGTAGGTGTAATTAGCTTTAAATTCTTGTAATATTTTTTTATTTTTTAGTGGGTTTTTTTTTTTGTAATTTAGTTTAGTTTATTTAATTGTAGGTAATTGTAGGTACTTGTAGTTAATTTATTTATTGATAGTGTAGTGTTAGGTTTAATTGTAACTTAGGTTAGGATTTATTTTACAGGTAATTTGGTTATTATTTTAACTAGGTAGCTATTAAATAGTTAATAACTATTTAATAGCTATTGTACCTAGTTAAAATAAATACAAAGTTGCCTGTAAAATAAATATAAATCCTAAAATAGCTACTATATAATTATTCGTTATATTGTAGCTATTAGGGTTTATTTTACAGGTAAGTATTTAGTTTTAAATAGGAAGACTTTAGTTAATAAGATTTAATTTATTTCGTTAGATTAAAATTATATTTAATTTAGGGGGGTGTTAGGGTTAGGATTAGACTTAGCTTTAGGGGTTAATACATTTATTATAGTAGCGGCGAGGTCCGGTCGGCAGATTAGGGGTTAATACTTGAAGTTAGGTGGCGGCGATGTTAGGGAGGGCAGATTAGGGGTTAATAATATTTATTATAGTGTTTGTGAGGCGGGAGTGCAGCAGTTTAGGGGTTAATACATTTATTAGAGTAGCGGCGAGGTCCTGTCGGCAGATTAAGGGTTAATAAGTGTAGGTAAGGTAGCGGCGACGTTGTGGGGGCAGATTAGGGGTTAATAAATATTATGTAGGTGTCGGCGATGTTAGGGACAGCAGATTAGGGGTACATGGGTATAATGTAGGTTGCGGCGGTGTACGGAGCGGCAGATTAGGGGTTAATTGTGTAATGCAGGTGTCAGCGATAGCGGGGGCGGCAGATTAGGGGTTAATAAGTGTAAGGTTAGGGGTGTTTAGACTCGGGGTTCATGTTAGGGTGTTAGGTGCAGACTTAGAAACTGTTTCCCCCATAGGAAACAATGGGGCTGCGTTAGGAGCTGAACGCTGCTTTTTTGCAGGTGTTAGGGTTTTTTTTCAGCCCAAACTGCCCCATTGTTTAGTATGGGGGAATCGTGCACGAGCACGTTTTTCCAGCTAGCCGCTACCGCAAGCAACGCTGGTATTGAGGGTTGAAGTGGTGGTAAATTCGGCTCAACGCTCCCTTTTTGGAGCCTAATGCAGCCCTTCAGAGAACTCTCAATACCAGCGTTGTTTAGAAGCAGCGCTAGAAAAAAAAGACGTATAGCTAACGCACCCCTTTGGCCGCAAAACTCTAAATCTAGGTGATTACATAGTACATACTGTAGTTACATTACATAGTACATACTGTAGTAACATTACATAGTACATACTGTAGTAACATTACATAGTACATACTGTAGTAACATTACATAGTACATGCTGTAGTTACATTACATAGTACATACTGTAGTAACATTACATAGTACATACTGTAGTGACATAACATAGTACATAGTAACATTACATAGTACATACTGTAATTACATAATATAGTACATAGTAACATTACATAATACATACTGTAGTAACATTATATAGTACATACTGTAGTTACATTACATAGTAACATTACATAGTACATATTCTAGTGACATAACATAGTAAATAGTAACATTACATAATACATACTGTAGTACCATTACATAGTACATACTATAGTAACATTAGATAGTACATACTGTAGTTACATTACATAGTACATACTGTAGTAACATTACATAGTACATGCTGTAGTTACATTACATAGTACATATTGTAGTAACATTACATAGTACATACTGTAGTGACATAACATAGTACATAGTAACATTACATAGTACATACTGTAATTACATAACATAGTACATAGTAACATTACATAATACATACTGTAGTAACATTACATAGTACATACTGTAGTTACATTACATAGTAACATTACATAGTACATATTCTAGTGACATAACATAGTACATAGTAACATTACATAGTACATACTGTAGTACCATTACATAGTACATACTATAGTAACATTAGATAGTACATACTATAGTTACATTACATAGTACATACTGTAGTGACAAAAAATAGTACATACTGTAGTTACATTACATAGTACATACTGTAGTAACATTACATAGTACATACTGTAGTTACATTACATAGTACATACTGTAACATTACATAGTACATATTGTAGTTACATTACATAGTACATACTGTAGAGACATAACATAGTACATACTGTAGTTACATTACATAATACATACTGCAGTTACATTGCATAGTACATACTGTAGTGACATTACATAGTACATAGTAACATTACATAGTATATACTGTAGTGACATAACATAGTACATACTGTAGTTACATTACATAGTACATACTGTAGTGACATAACATAGTACATAGTTACATTACATTGTACATACTGTAGTAACATTACATAGTACATACTGTAGTAACATTACATAGTACATACTGTAGTTACATTACATAGTACATACTGTTGTTACATTACATAGTACATACTGTAGTTACATTACATAGTACATACTGTAGTAACATTACATAGTACATACTGTAATGACATAACATAGTACATACTGTAGTTACATTACATAGTGCATACTGTAGTTACTACTTTACATAGTACATACTGTAGTTACATTAGATAGTACATACTGTAGTAACATTACATAGTACATACTGTAGTAACATTACATAGTACATACTGTAGTTACATGACATAGTACATACTGTAGTTACATTACATAGTACATACTGTAGTGACATAACAGTGCATAGTAACATTACATAGTACATACTGTAGTTACATTACATAGTACATACTCTAGTGACATAACATAGTACATACTGTAGTTACATGACATAGTACATACTGTAGTTACATTACATAGTACATACTGTAGTGACATAACATAGTACATACTGTAGTTACATAACATAGTACATACTGTAGTTACATTACATAGTACATACTGTAGTTACATTACATAGTACATACTGTAGTAACATTACATAGTACATACTGTAGTAACATTACATAGTACATACTGTAATTACATTACATAGTGCATACTGTAGTTACATTACATAGTACATACTGTAGTAACATTACATAGTACATACTGTAGTGACATAACATAGTGCATAGTAACATTACATAGTACATACTGTAGTAACATTTCATAGTACATACTGTAGTTACATTACATAGTGCATATTGTAGTGACATAACATAGTGCATACTGTAGTGACATAACATAGTGCATAGTAACATTACATAGTACATACTGTAGTTACATTACATAGTGCATACTGTAGTTACATTACATAGTGCATACTATAGTGACATAACATAGTACATACTGTAGTTACATTACATAGTGCATACTGTAGTTACATTACATAGTACATACTGTAATTACATAACATAGTACATAGTAACATTACATAATATATACTGTAGTAACATTATATAGTACATACTGTAGTTACATTACATAGTAACATTACATAGTACATATTCTAGTGACATAACATAGTAAATAGTAACATTACATAGTACATACTGTAGTACCATTACATAGTACATACTATAGTAACATTAGATAGTACATACTGTAGTTACATTACATAGTACATACTGTAGTAACATTACATAGTACATGCTGTAGTTACATTACAAAGTACATACTGTAGTAACATTCGCCTAGATTGAGAGTTCTGCGGTAGCCATCAAAAGCAGCGTTAAGGGCTCCTAACGCTGCTTTTGGCCGCCCGCTGGTATTTAGAGTGAGGCAGGAAAGGGTCTAACGCTCACTTTCAAGCCACGACTTTTCCATACCGCAGATCCCCTTACGCCAATTGCGTATCCTATCTTTTCAATGGGATCTTCCTAATGCCAGTATTTAGAGTCTTGGCTGAAGTGAGCGGTAGACCCTCTACCGACAAAACTCCAACCGCAGAAAAAAGTCAGTAGTTAAGAGTTTTCTGGGCTAACGCCGGTTTATAAAGCTCTTAACTACTGTGGTCTAAAGTACACTAACACCCATAAACTACCTATGTACCCCTAAACCGAGGTCCCCCCCACATCGCCGCCACTATAATAATTTTTTTTAACCCCTAAACTGCCAACCGCACACCTCCGCCACCTACATTATCCCTATGAACCCCTAATCTGCTGCCCCTAACATCGCCGACACCTACATAATATTTATTAACCCCTAATCTGCCCCCCAAACGTTGCCATTACCTACCTACACTTATTAACCCCTAATCTGCCGACCTGACCTCGCCGCTACTATAATAAATGTATTAACCCCTAAAGCTAAGTCTAACCCTAAACCTAACAACCCCCCCAAATTAAATATAATTTTAATTTAATTAAATAAATTAAATCTAATTAACTAAAGTATTTCTATTTAAAACTAAATACTTACCTGTAAAATAAACCCTAATATAGCTACAATATAACGAATAATTATATTGTATCTATTTTAGGATTTATATTTATTTTACAGGCAACTTTGTATTTTTTTAACTAGGTACAATAGCTATTAAATAGTTATTAACTATTTAATAGCTACCTAGTTAAAATAATTACCAAATTACCTGTAAAATAAATCCTAACCTAAGTTACAATTAAACCTAACACTACACTATCAATAAATAAATTAAATAAATTAACTACAAGTACCTACAATTTCCTACAATTAAATAAACTAAACTAAATTACAAAACAAACAAACACTAAATTACAAAAAATAAAAAAATATTACAAGAATTTTAAGCTAATTACACCTACTCTAAGCCCCCTAAATAAAATAACAAAGCCCCCCAAAATAAAAAAAATTCCCTACCCTAATCTAAATTAAAAAAGTTAACAGCTCTATTACCAGCCCTAAAAAAGGGCTTTTTGCGGTGCATGCCCCAAAGAAATCAGCTCTTTTGCCTGTAAAAAAAAAACTAACATTACAACCCACCACCCACATACCCCTACTCTAACCCAAACCCCCCTTAAATAAACCTAACACTACCCCCCTGAAGATCTCCCTACCTTGAGCTGTGTTCACCCAGCTGGGCATCGATGGACCAAAAGAGGACATCCGGAGCAGCAGAAGTCTTCATCCTATCCAGGCAGAAGAGGACATCCGGACCGGCAGACATCTTCATCCAAGCGGCATCTTCTATCTTCATCCATCCGACGAGGAGCGGCTACATCTTCAAGACCTCTGGCGCGGAACATCCTCTTCCTTCCGACGATTACTGATGAATGAAGGTTTCTTTAAGTGACGTCATCCAAGATGGCGTCCCTCGAATTCCGATTGGCTGATAGAATCCTATCAGCCAATCGGAATTAAGGTAGGAAAAATCTGATTGGCTGATTCAATCAGCCAATCAGATTCAAGTTCAATCGGATTGGCTGATCCAATCAGCCAATCAGATTGAGCTCGCATTCTATTGGCTGATCAGAACAGCCAATAGAATGCGAGCTCAATCTGATTGGCTGATTGGATCAGCCAATCCGATTGAACTTGAATCTGATTGGCTGATTCAATCAGCCAATCAGATTTTTCCTACCTTAATTCCGATTGGCTGATAGAATCCTATCAGCCAATCGGAATTCGAGGGACGCCATCTTGGATGACGTCACTTAAAGGAACCTTCATTCGTCGGTAGTCGTCAGAAGGAAGAGGATGTTCCTCGCTGGAGGTCTTGAAGATGGAACCGCTCCTCGTCGGATGGATGAAGATAGAAGATGTCGCTTGGATGAAGATGTCTGCCGGTCCGGATGTCCTCTTCTGCCCGGATAGGATGAAGACTTCTGCCGCTCCGGATGTCCTCTTTTGGTCCCTCGATGCCCGGCTGGGTGAACACGGCTCAAGGTAGGGAGATCTTCAGGGGGGTAGTGTTAGGTTTATTTAAGGGTTTTTTTTGGTGAGAGTAGGGGTATGTGGGTGGTGGGTTGTAATGTTGGGGGGTGGTATTGTGGGTTTTTTACAGGCAAAAGAGCTGATTTCTTTGGGGCATGCCCCGCAAAAAGTCCTTTTAAGGGCTGGTAATAGAACTTTTTTCATTTAGATTAGGGTAGGGACATTTTTTTATTTTGGGGGACTTTGTTATTTTATTAGGGGTCTTAGAGTAGGTGTAATTAGCTTAAAATTCTTGTAATATTTTTTTATTTTTTAGTGGTTTTTTTTTTTTGTAATTTAGTTTAGTTTATTTAATTGTAGGTAATTGTAGGTACTTGTAGTTAATTTATTTATTGATAGTGTAGTGTTAGGTTTAATTGTAACTTAGGTTAGGATTTATTTTACAGGTAATTTGGTTATTATTTTAACTAGGTAGCTATTAAATAGTTAATAACTATTTAATAGCTATTGTACCTAGTTAAAATAAATACAAAGTTGCCTGTAAAATAAATATAAATCCTAAAATAGCTACTATATAATTATTCGTTATATTGTAGCTATTAGGGTTTATTTTACAGGTAAGTATTTAGTTTTAAATAGGAAGACTTTAGTTAATAAGATTTAATTTATTTTGTTAGATTAAAATTATATTTAATTTAGGGGGGTGTTAGGGTTAGGATTAGACTTAGCTTTAGGGGTTAATACATTTATTATAGTAGCGGCGAGGTCCGGTCGGCAGATTAGGGGTTAATACTTGAAGTTAGGTGGCGGCGATGTTAGGGAGGGCAGATTAGGGGTTAATAATATTTATTATAGTGTTTGTGAGGCGGGGAGTGCAGCAGTTTAGGGGTTAATACATTTATTAGAGTAGCGGCGAGGTCCTGTCGGCAGATTAAGGGTTAATAAGTGTAGGTAAGGTAGCGGCGACGTTGTGGGGGCAGATTAGGGGTTAATAAATATTATGTAGGTGTCGGCGATGTTAGGGACAGCAGATTAGGGGTACATAGGTATAATGTAGGTTGCGGCGGTGTACGGAGCGGCAGATTAGGGGTTAATTGTGTAATGCAGGTGTCAGCGATAGCGGGGGGCGGCAGATTAGGGGTTAATAAGTGTAAGGTTAGGGGTGTTTAGACTCGGGGTTCATGTTAGGGTGTTAGGTGCAAACTTAGAAACTGTTTCCCCATAGGAAACAATGGGGCTGCGTTAGGAGCTGAACGCTGCTTTTTTTGCAGGTGTTAGGTTTTTTTTCAGCCCAAACTGCCCCATTGTTTAGTATGGGGGAATCGTGCACGAGCACGTTTTTCCAGCTAGCCGCTACCGTAAGCAACGCTGGTATTGAGGGTTGAAGTGGTGGTAAATTCGGCTCAACGCTCCCTTTTTGGAGCCTAATGCAGCCCTTCAGAGAACTCTCAATACCAGCGTTGTTTAGAAGCAGCGCTAGAAAAAAAAGACGTGTAGCTAACGCACCCCTTTGGCCGCAAAACTCTAAATCTAGGTGATTACATAGTACATACTGTAGTTACATTACATAGTACATACTGTAGTAACATTACATAGTACATGCTGTAGTTACATTACATAGTACATACTGTAGTAACATTACATAGTACATACTGTAGTGACATAACATAGTACATAGTAACATTACATAGTACATACTGTAATTACATAACATAGTACATAGTAACATTACATAATACATACTGTAGTAACATTATATAGTACATACTGTAGTTACATTACATAGTAACATTACATAGTACATATTCTAGTGACATAACATAGTAAATAGTAACATTACATAGTACATACTGTAGTACCATTACATAGTACATACTATAGTAACATTAGATAGTACATACTGTAGTTACATTACATAGTACATACTGTAGTAACATTACATAGTACATGCTGTAGTTACATTACATAGTACATACTGTAGTAACATTACATAGTACATACTGTAGTGACATAACATAGTACATAGTAACATTACATAGTACATACTGTAATTACATAACATAGTACATAGTAACATTACATAATACATACTGTAGTAACATTACATAGTACATACTGTAGTTACATTACATAGTAACATTACATAGTACATATTCTAGTGACATAACATAGTACATAGTAACATTACATAGTACATACTGTAGTACCATTACATAGTACATACTATAGTAACATTAGATAGTACATACTATAGTTACATTACATAGTACATACTGTAGTGACATAACATAGTACATACTGTAGTTACATTACATAGTACATACTGTAGTAACATTACATAGTACATACTGTAGTTACATTACATAGTACATACTGTAACATTACATAGTACATACTGTAGTGACATAACATAGTACATAGTAACATTACATAGTACATACTGTAATTACATAACATAGTACATAGTAACATTACATAATACATACTGTAGTAACATTACATAGTACATACTGTAGTTACATTACATAGTACATATTCTAGTGACATAACATAGTACATAGTAACATTACATAGTACATACTGTAGTACCATTACATAGTACATACTATAGTAACATTAGATAGTACATACTATAGTTACATTACATAGTACATACTGTAGTGACATAACATAGTACATACTGTAGTTACATTACATAGTACATACTGTAGTAACATTTCATAGTACATACTGTAGTTACATTACATAGTGCATATTGTAGTGACATAACATAGTGCATACTGTAGTGACATAACATAGTGCATAGTAACATTAGATAGTACATACTGTAGTAACATTATATAGTACATACTGTAGTTACATTACATAGTAACATTACATAGTACATATTCTAGTGACATAACATAGTAAATAGTAACATTACATAGTACATACTGTAGTACCATTACATAGTACATACTATAGTAACATTAGATAGTACATACTGTAGTTACATTACATAGTACATACTGTAGTAACATTACATAGTACATGCTGTAGTTACATTACATAGTACATACTGTAGTAACATTACATAGTACATACTGTAGTGACATAACATAGTACATAGTAACATTACATAGTACATACTGTAATTACATAACATAGTACATAGTAACATTACATAATACATACTGTAGTAACATTACATAGTACATACTGTAGTTACATTACATAGTAACATTACATAGTACATATTCTAGTGACATAACATAGTACATAGTAACATTACATAGTACATACTGTAGTACCATTACATAGTACATACTATAGTAACATTAGATAGTACATACTATAGTTACATTACATAGTACATACTGTAGTTACATTACATAGTACATACTGTAACATTACATAGTACATATTGTAGTTACATTACATAGTACATAACTGTAGAGACATAACATAGTACATACTGTAGTTACATTACATAATACATACTGCAGTTACATTGCATAGTACATACTGTAGTGACATTACATAGTACATAGTAACATTACATAGTATATACTGTAGTGACATAACATAGTACATAGTAACATTACATAGTACATACTGTAGTTACATTACATAGTACATACTGTAGTGACATAACATAGTACATAGTTACATTACATTGTACATACTGTAGTAACATTACATAGTACATACTGTAGTAACATTACATAGTACATACTGTAGTTACATTACATAGTACATACTGTTGTTACATTACATAGTACATACTGTAGTTACATTACATAGTACATACTGTAGTAACATTACATAGTACATACTGTAATGACATAACATAGTACATACTGTAGTTACATTACATAGTGCATACTGTAGTTACTACTTTACATAGTACATACTGTAGTTACATTAGATAGTACATACTGTAGTAACATTACATAGTACATACTGTAGTAACATTACATAGTACATACTGTAGTTACATGACATAGTACATACTGTAGTTACATTACATAGTACATACTGTAGTTACATTACATAATACATACTGTAGTGACATAACATAGTACATACTGTAGTTACATGACATAGTACATACTGTAGTTACATTACATAGTACATACTGTAGTGACATAACAGTGCATAGTAACATTACATAGTACATACTGTAGTTACATTACATAGTACATACTGTAGTGACATAACATAGTACATACTGTAGTTACATTACATAGTACATACTGTAGTTACATTACATAGTACATACTGTAGTAACATTACATAGTACATACTGTAGTAACATTACATAGTACATACTGTAATTACATTACATAGTGCATACTGTAGTTACATTACATAGTACATACTGTAGTAACATTACATAGTACCTACTGTAGTTACATTAGATAGTACATACTGTAGTTACATTACATAGTACATACTGTAGTGACATAACATAGTGCATAGTAACATTACATAGTACATACTGTAGTAACATTTCATAGTACATACTGTAGTTACATTACATAGTGCATATTGTAGTGACATAACATAGTGCATACTGTAGTGACATAACATAGTGCATAGTAACATTACATAGTACATACTGTAGTTACATTACATAGTGCATACTGTAGTTACATTACATAGTGCATACTGTAGTGACATAACATAGTACATACTGTAGTTACATTACATAATGCATACTGTAGTGACATAACATAGTACATACTGTAGTTACATTACATAGTACATACTGTAGTTACATTACATAGTACATACTGTAATTACATAACATAGTACATAGTAACATTACATAATACATACTGTAGTAACATTATATAGTACATACTGTAGTTACATTACATAGTAACATTACATAGTACATATTCTAGTGACATAACATAATAAATAGTAACATTACATAGTACATACTGTAGTACCATTACATAGTACATACTATAGTAACATTAGATAGTACATACTGTAGTTACATTACATAGTACATACTGCAGTAACATTACATAGTACATGCTGTAGTTACATTACATAGTACATACTGTAGTAACATTACATAGTACATACTGTAGTGACATAACATAGTACATAGTAACATTACATAGTACATACTGTAATTACATAACATAGTACATAGTAACATTACATAATACATACTGTAGTAACATTACATAGTACATACTGTAGTTACATTACATAGTAACATTACATAGTACATATTCTAGTGACATAACATAGTACATAGTAACATTACATAGTACATACTGTAGTACCATTACATAGTACATACTATAGTAACATTAGATAGTACATACTATAGTTACATTACATAGTACATACTGTAGTGACATAACATAGTACATACTGTAGTAACATTACATAGTACATACTGTAGTTACATTACATAGTACATACTGTAACATTACATAGTACATATTGTAGTTACATTACATAGTACATACTGTAGAGACATAACATAGTACATACTGTAGTTACATTACATAATACATACTGCAGTTACATTGCATAGTACATACTGTAGTGACATTACATAGTACATAGTAACATTACATAGTATATACTGTAGTGACATAACATAGTACATAGTAACATTACATAGTACATACTGTAGTTACATTACATAGTACATACTGTAGTGACATAACATAGTACATAGTTACATTACATTGTACATACTGTAGTAACATTACATAGTACATACTGTAGTAACATTACATAGTACATACTGTAGTTACATTACATAGTACATACTGTTGTTACATTACATAGTACATACTGTAGTTACATTACATAGTACATACTGTAGCAACATTACATAGTACATACTGTAATGACATAACATAGTACATACTGTAGTTACATTACATAGTGCATACTGTAGTTACTACTTTACATAGTACATACTGTAGTAACATTACATAGTACATACTGTAGTAACATTACATAGTACATACTGTAGTAACATTACATAGTACATACTGTAGTTACATGACATAGTACATACTGTAGTTACATTACATAGTACATACTGTAGTGACATAACAGTGCATAGTAACATTACATAGTACATACTGTAGTTACATTACATAGTACATACTGTAGTGACATAACATAGTACATACTGTAGTTACATTACATAGTACATACTGTAGTGACATAACAGTGCATAGTAACATTACATAGTACATACTGTAGTTACATTACATAGTACATACTGTAGTGACATAACATAGTACATACTGTAGTTACATTACATAGTACATACTGTAGTAACATTACATAGTACATACTGTAGTAACATTACATAGTACATACTGTAATTACATTACATAGTGCATACTGTAGTTACATTACATAGTACATACTGTAGTAACATTACATAGTACCTACTGTAGTTACATTACATAGTACATACTGTAGTTACATTACATAGTACATACTGTAGTGACATAACATAGTGCATAGTAACATTACATAGTACATACTGTAGTAACATTTCATAGTACATACTGTAGTTACATTACATAGTGCATATTGTAGTGACATAACATAGTGCATACTGTAGTGACATAACATAGTGCATAGTAACATTACATAGTACATACTGTAGTTACATTACATAGTGCATACTGTAGTTACATTACATAGTGCATACTGTAGTGACATAACATAGTACATACTGTAGTTACATTACATAGTACATACTGTAGTTACATTACATAGTACATACTGTAGTTACATTATATAGTGCATACTGTAGTGACATTATATAGTGCATACTGTAGTGACATAACATAGTGCATAGTAACATGACATAGTACATACTGTAGTTACATTACATAGTGCATACTGTAGTGACATAACATAGTGCATACTGTAGTTACATTACATAGTACATACTGTAGTTACATTACATAGTACATACTGTAGTTACATTAGATAGTACATACTGTAGTTACATTACATAGTACATACTGTAGTTACATTACATAGTACATACTGTAGTTACATTACACAGTACATACTGTAGTAACATTACATAGTACATACTGTAGTAACATTACATAGTACCTACTGTAGTTACATTACATAGTACATACTGTAGTAACATTACATAGTACCTACTGTAGTTACATTACATAGTACCTACTGTAGTTACATTACATAGTACATACTGTAGTGACATAACATAGTGCATAGTAACATTACATAGTACATACTGTAGTTACATTACATAGTACATACTGTAGTTACATTACATAGTGCATACTGTAGTGACATAACATAGTGCATACTGTAGTGACATAACATAGTGCATAGTAACATGACATAGTACATACTGTAGTTACATTACATAGTACATACTGTAGTTACATTACATAGTACATACTGTAGTTATATTACATAGTACATACTGTAGTAACATTACATAGTACATACTGTAGTTACATTACATAGTGCATACTGTAGTGACATAACATAGTGCATACTGTAGTGACATAACATAGTGCATAGTAACATGACATAGTACATACTGTAGTTACATTACATAGTGCATAATGTAGTGACATAACATAGTGCATACTGTAGTGACATAACATAGTGCATAGTAACATGACATAGTACATACTGTAGTTACATTACATAGTGCATATTGTAGTGACATAACATAGTGCATACTGTAGTGACATAACATAGTGCATAGTAACATGACATAGTACATACTGTAGTTACATTACATAGTGCATACTGTAGTGACATAACATAGTGCATACTGTAGTTACATTACATAGTGCATACTGTAGTGACATAACATAGTGCATACTGTAGTTACATTACATAGTGCATACTGTAGTGACATAACATAGTGCATACTGTAGTGACATAACATAGTGCATAGTAACATTACATAGTACATACTGTAGTTACATTACATAGTACATACTGTAGTTATATTACATAGTACATACTGTAGTAACATTACATAGTACATGCTGTAGTTACATTATATAGTGCATACTGTAGTGACATTATATAGTGCATACTGTAGTGACATAACATAGTGCATAGTAACATGACATAGTACATACTGTAGTTACATTACATAGTGCATACTGTAGTGACATAACATAGTGCATTCTGTAGTTACATTACATAGTACATACTGTAGTTACATTACATAGTACATACTGTAGTTACATTAGATAGTACCTACTGTAGTTACATTACATAGTACATACTGTAGTTACATTACATAGTACATACTGTAGTGACATAACATAGTGCATAGTAACATTACATAGTACATACTGTAGTTACATTACATAGTACATACTGTAGTTACATTACATAGTGCATACTGTAGTGACATAACATAGTGCATACTGTAGTGACATAACATAGTGCATAGTAACATGACATAGTACATACTGTAGTTACATTACATAGTACATACTGTAGTTACATTACATAGTACATACTGTAGTTATATTACATAGTACATACTGTAGTAACATTACATAGTGCATACTGTAGTTACATTACATAGTGCATACTGTAGTGACATAACATAGTGCATACTGTAGTGACATAACATAGTGCATAGTAACATGACATAGTACATACTGTAGTTACATTACATAGTGCATAATGTAGTGACATAACATAGTGCATACTGTAGTGACATAACATAGTGCATAGTAACATGACATAGTACATACTGTAGTTACATTACATAGTGCATATTGTAGTGACATAACATAGTGCATACTGTAGTGACATAACATAGTGCATAGTAACATGACATAGTACATACTGTAGTTACATTACATAGTGCATACTGTAGTGACATAACATAGTGCATACTGTAGTTACATTACATAGTGCATACTGTAGTGACATAACATAGTGCATACTGTAGTTACATTACATAGTGCATACTGTAGTGACATAACATAGTGCATACTGTAGTGACATAACATAGTGCATAGTAACATTACATAGTACATACTGTAGTTACATTACATAGTACATACTGTAGTTATATTACATAGTACATACTGTAGTAACATTACATAGTACATGCTGTAGTTACATTATATAGTGCATACTGTAGTGACATTATATAGTGCATACTGTAGTGACATAACATAGTGCATAGTAACATGACATAGTACATACTGTAGTTACATTACATAGTGCATACTGTAGTGACATAACATAGTGCATTCTGTAGTTACATTACATAGTACATACTGTAGTTACATTACATAGTACATACTGTAGTTACATTACATAGTACATACTGTAGTTACATTACATAGTACATACTGTAGTTACATTACATAGTTCATACTGTAGTAACATTACATAGTACATACTGTAGTAACATTACATAGTACCTACTGTAGTTACATTACATAGTACATACTGTAGTAACATTACATAGTACCTACTGTAGTTACATTACATAGTACATACTGTAGTTACATTACATAGTACATACTGTAGTGACATAACATAGTGCATAGTAACATTACATAGTACATACTGTAGTTACATTACATAGTACATACTGTAGTTACATTACATAGTGCATATTGTAGTGACATAACATAGTGCATACTGTAGTGACATAACATAGTACATACTGTAGTAACATTACATAGTACATACTGTAGTAACATTACATAGTACATACTGTAGTTACATTACATAGTACATACTGTAGTTATATTACATAGTACATACTGTAGTAACATTACATAGTACATACTGTAGTTACATTACATAGTGCATACTGTAGTGACATAACATAGTGCATACTGTAGTGACATAACATAGTGCATAGTAACATGACATAGTACATACTGTAGTTACATTACATAGTGCATAATGTAGTGACATAACATAGTGCATACTGTAGTGACATAACATAGTGCATAGTAACATGACATAGTACATACTGTAGTTACATTACATAGTGCATATTGTAGTGACATAACATAGTGCATACTGTAGTGACATAACATAGTGCATAGTAACATGACATAGTACATACTGTAGTTACATTACATAGTGCATACTGTAGTGACATAACATAGTGCATACTGTAGTTACATTACATAGTGCATACTGTAGTGACATAACATAGTGCATACTGTAGTTACATTACATAGTGCATACTGTAGTGACATAACATAGTGCATACTGTAGTGACATAACATAGTGCATAGTAACATTACATAGTACATACTGTAGTTACATTACATAGTACATACTGTAGTTATATTACATAGTACATACTGTAGTAACATTACATAGTACATGCTGTAGTTACATTACATAGTACATACTGTAGTTACATTGCATAGTACATACTGTAGTTATATTACATAGTACATACTGTAGTAACATTACATAGTACATGCTGTAGTTATATTACATAGTACATACTGTAGTAACATTACATAGTACATGCTGTAGTTACATTACATAGTGCATACTGTAGTTACATTACATAGTGCATACTGTAGTGACATAACATAGTGCATAGTAACATGACATAGTACATACTGTAGTTACATTACATAGTGCATAATGTAGTGACATAACATAGTGCATACTGTAGTGACATAACATAGTGCATAGTAACATGACATAGTACATACTGTAGTTACATTACATAGTGCATATTGTAGTGACATAACATAGTGCATACTGTAGTGACATAACATAGTGCATAGTAACATGACATAGTACATACTGTAGTAACATTACATAGTACATACTGTAGTAACATTACATAGTGCATACTGTAGTGACATAACATAGTGCATACTGTAGTTACATTACATAGTACATACTGTAGTTACATTACATAGTACATACTGTAGTTACATTACATAGTACATAGTACTGGGCAAAAGGTGGCAACCCTATTATTCCTATTGGACAGGCAGGAGTCCATGTCTTGTTTCCTCTGTAAAAAAAAACCTATGAACTAAAAGAGACTGCACCCAGAGTGGCATTGGCCTGAGGAATGGGCAAGGCAGCTTTTTTATTTGTTGCATGTCTAAACACCCCTAATCTTACACTTATTAACCCCTAATCTACCGCCCCCGACATCGCCGACACCTAAATTATATTATTGACCCCTAATCTGCCGCTCCGGACACCGCCGCTACCTACATTATACTTATGAACCCCTAATCTGATGCCCCCAACATCGCTGCAACCTACATTATATTTATTAACCCCTAATCTGCTGCCCTAATGTCGCCGCCACCTACCTACATTTATTAACCCCTAATCTGCCGCCCCAACGTCGCTGCCACTATAATAAAGTTATTAACCCCTAAACCTAAGTCTAACCCTAACGCTAACACCCCCTAACTTAAATATAATTTAAATAAATCAAAATAAAACTACTACAATTAACTAAATTATTCCTATTTAAA